>NW_013953372.1:23813-34653 GCF_001266775.1 Austrofundulus limnaeus
TACATACATACATACATACATACATACATACATACATACATACATATACATACATACATACACATACATACATATTAGTTCAATTAAAGCAACTGTTTGGCAGAGAAAAATCATTTAAATTAATTGCCAAGGACAAAATCTTTTTTATACTTAGTTTTTATTGACATCCAGTATATAGTGGTAGGTGTATTTATCTTAGTCTGTGATATTATGTAACATTCTGGTTTGTAGTTGTGTACAAACCTGAATAATCCTAAAAGCAGTAGGTTGTAAAAATAGACAAAGCTCTTTGTGCAACAGGGTCTTACAGGTGCTTAAAAACCCTTCTACTTATAGTCTGACCCAGTCTGGTAGAGTTATATCAAGGAAGCTAGAGGCAATTAAGGGCTTAGAGGAAGAGAAGTGGGGGGTGAGGGGAGCGTTTAATAACATGCTCTTGGTTCTGTTTTCATCCAGACCTTAAACTATGGCAGACACAGCCGTCGCAACACCTGCTGAGAAGAAGGCGCCACCCAAGTTCAAGCAGAGGGCCACGCGCACATTTAAGAGCAAGGCTCCAAAACCGGGCCAGAAGGGGTAAGACTGGCTTATATGAATCTGGCATTTCTTGAAGGAAAGGTTTTCAAATGTTATTGAATGTTTTGATTTATGCTGGGAAAAACCAGTGAAAAAAACAAAGAAACATCCAGGCCGTTGAGGGACATATGCTTGATTTGGTTTCAGGTTTGGAGACGACATACCCGGGATGGAGGGTCTTGGCACAGACATCACAGTGATCTGTCCATGGGAAGCGTTTGGGGACATGGAGCTGAGCGACCTGGCCAAATATGGAATCATCTAGAATTTCATTTTACACCAAAGACATTCCTGAGACAACCTGGGCTCAAACCTGCAGCTGCACTGACCACCAAGCTACCGCAGCCCATCATCTAGAGAAGTGCTTCCCAAACTTTTCAGCTTTTGACCCACACAATAACAGCAGCAGAGATCTGTGCCCCCAATGGTTGTTAGTAGTCATTTTTCATTTCCCAGACCCCACCTTGATGTTTTAGGACCCCACTGTGGGCCCTGACCCCAACTTTGGAAACCACAGCTCTAGAGACCAGACTCAACACATTTTCTCTCCACTCCTTTCTCCTCCTCACATTTATTATTGTATCATTTTCCTGAGCTGTTCTGTGTCAAACATCATAAACTGTAAACAATGTATATTTGAATTATTTTATTATAGGTTTGACTTTTTCCTTCCTCTCCTCTGTCTTGCTGTCTCAGTCACCTTCCCTCTTTTTCCTCTTGTGCAGCTTTAATTGACGTGTTTATTTTTTTATAAATAATTTATGTAAATGTCAATACAAGAACAAACACCACTGTTTCTGATAAGTTAAGGGAGGGGAAAAAGTTCCACAAGAAATATATATATATATATATATAGGGACACACTAAAGGACGTCAATGACTTTTATGATCGATGCAGAAGACAGTAAATTTAAAGAAATATTTGCACATTAAAGTAGTTAACGTTGTAATGGATTATTGTGTTGAGTGACTTTTCATCATATTGGTTCTGAGGACAAAATATTTGATTTATTACATGAATTTCCAATAAACTATGTACAAAAAAACTGTGGTTTAATATTTTTTAAGCAAAAAAATAAATAAATCTCAAGAATCAGTGGATGGATTTTAATAAAACAAGCCTGAAAAACAATAAAAATAAATAAATAAAATGGCCCATAGCTTAGAAAGCCTTCTTTTTTCTCTGAGGAAACATTTTTGATGAAATCTGAGGCCTCAGGGGTCATTTTGACTCCAGGGCAGCAGGAGGGTTGTGACTGAACTGATGAGCTAACTGCTAGTCAGAGGGAAGTCAAGATCCACCGTGCACCAAAGCATCTCCTGCCTTAAATGTTTTACATTAAAAATGTATTTCAAAACTAACGATTCACACCAAATGCGATTTGGGCATCAAAAACGTGTCCAACGCTTCAAGTTCGATGATCGTACACTTTGAGGTCAGACGCACGTTACGCTCACCGGATAATTCAGAGCAGCTCTGAGTTTCACCACTCCAGGAGCTGCGCGTTGACAAGGCTCGCTTTTCAGAACTATTTTTGTCCTGAGCCCAGTTTGACGAGCCTCTGACCCGCATCTCCTGCCAGGACACCGACTAACAGGCACTCGATTTCAGCTGAGAGCTCCTGTCCACCTGTCTCAGGTTAATGGTCATCATTCAGGAAACCGTCTCGTAGGAAAACGTGTCACTTCGTCTCACTCTGAGACTCTCTGAATGGTTGACGTTCCACGTCGAGCAGCAGAAGTTCAGGTTTTTGCCACGCCAGCGTTGAACGTGCGAGACATGTCCTTCCTGAAGTGGGTCCACCATAGACTTTGCGTGTAAACCTGACATCCCTGATGCTCGAAACACGCTCGGTGACGCATTATTTATGTAAAAGTGCAAATAGGGTCAGCAGCTGTTAGCTTTAGCACATAATAATCCACTTTGGTCTCGGCTGTCAGCACGCAGTCAAAACTAATATTTCTCCAAACTGAGGCTGTTAAGGGGCCATCTACAGCAGGTAAGATATTAACTGTTCCCACCTTAAAAGAGATCTGCTATCCCTTCCAGCTGAAATACAGGATTTACAAAGAAAACAACCAGGAAGCTCAACCACAACAAAACATTTTATATAAAACATTTTTATATCGACATTCAATAACAAAACAAAAAACCAAACATAACGGCAGTCAGAGGGATTCAGACAGGACGGAGGGACTGATCGTTGAAACCATAGAATCTATGAAGAATGACCACGGAGTTAATATATAATACAGGGCCAAGAAAGCCACAACCAGGAAAATCAAGCTGCCAAATGGTTTATCTTTCTTTTTACAGAGGCCATTTTGTTTTGTTGTTAGGCCTTTTTTTTTCTTGTTTTTTTGCCAACCAGCTCTGTGCTCTTGTGTTGTGTCAAACTGCGAGCCGCCCATCTTCTAGTGGTAAAACATGAGCAGCTGAGTCCAGCTGCTCAGCAGTCAAATGGGAAAAGATAAAAGATTCATGCATAACTCTTTTTTTTCTGTTTTTTTAAACTTGGTAATTATCACTCATGCTGGTTTGTCCATGCCTCCAGTGGCTCCATAAGTCCTTTATGTATTTACTTCTTTTTTTATTATTATTATTATTTTGTTTTCTAGCACTTTTCAAGTTGGGAACCAGAACATGCTGGAAACCTCACATCTTTGGCTGGTGCCTTTTCTGTCTTTGTTTTGCTTTTTTTATTTAATCCAGAGCACATTCTTTATTCATGTTAAAACATTATTAACATAAAATAAAATAAAGTTACATGATATAAAACAAAAAAAAAATGGTGACAGTCCTATGCTTATCTAAGGGTGGGGAAGTGGAAAAATAGAAAGAAAATGGTTTAAAATGTTCCATTTTTTTTCTTTTATCAGACATGAATGTGATCCTGCATGTGTTTAACACTTTCAGACATTTTACTGCGTTAGCTTCAAACAAACCCGGAGCGAGCACACTGATCAGGCTGAGAGATTTTATCCACTGAAATGTACGTCAGCTGCTTTAAAAATAAACAAAAAACTAATAAAGACCACGAAAAAATAAAAAAACAAAAGGAACACAGTTGATTTGAACCAAAGTGCGACAAACTGATTCTCATTCATTCCACCGGTTTTCATCAGCAAAATGAAAACACACACACACACACATACGCACGCGCGCACGCACACACGGCAAAGTAAAATAGATCCAGCTGTTTTCTGTAAATTGTGAACAACGTCATGCTGGCAGAACCTATGACCAATCAACAACAACAATAAAACAACAGCAATAAAAATAATATTCATATTATAAAAAAAACAACAACAAAACAAACGTACTGAACAAACTAAAGATTACTGAGAAAGAAAATAATTTTGGTGATATTACCTGCATTCTTTTTACTACTCAGGTATGGTCTCAGTTCAGAAACGTTTATGCAAAACTTAAGAAAAAAAAAAGAAATCTGCATCTCACTGAAGAACACACACATACACACATATATATATATTCAAAAACAAAGCAGACAATGTAAAAACTAAATAAGGACAGCTATAGGATTGTGATAATAACACAAGTAATATATATTTATATATATATTTATACTTTTTTTAACGGCAGAAAAATGTGCTTTCTACAAATCTTTGGAACACAAACAAAAGGCCAAAATTAAAGCCACGTCTTAGAAATCGAGGGTACAAGAAATATAGAAATATGCACAATAGTGATGTGTTTTGCATTTAAGTCGTCACTAAAAAGTCGCTGACTGAATCTCCATCCTGCTCAGTAAAACGCCGTCGGCTGCATCGTCTAAAGTGTGTTTCAGGAAGACTCATCCATCGCTGGACTCGATAAAAACATGAAGCATGAGGGGAAAAATCCAAACCACGTCTCCCTACGGTAAAGGATCACCGAAGCCCCCCCCCCCGACCCTCCGGGCTTGTAGGGGAGGTTATTTTTTTATTTTACATGTAAACAACTAGAAATGTTTGCAGTGTAGTGTTGCACCCGTAGTGTTAGGTGATGCTGCACACATACATTGTAGTGAAATCATATGTGTGTGTTTGTGTGTGAGACCAGGAAGATGTGCGATATTGTTGTGTTTCATATCTGGACTGTTTGAACTATAGATGTAAAATCTATGATTTTAACCCTAAAGGTTCACCAATAAAACTTCACCACAGCAGCGACTGCTGTAGCAAACAAAATAATGTTTTTTTTCCATAATATTAATGAGGATAATTACAACAGTAATAATAATAATAATAATAATAACAATTTTTTTCTCTAAACTAATTTCTTTGCATATCATAACAATTTTAGGTTTAAAGGTTTACCGTTTCCACATACTAAGAAAAGTTGAGGTAAGGATCAGCTCTATTAAACCCTCCCTCCTCCAGCTTTCCGTCATGTCTCCAAGCTCAGCCTCAGATCTGAGCCCAGCGCTGCAGGACGCACTCTGAAATCCTGCTTTTCTGCCTTCTTTGCTCATCCACCTGCTTTATATATATATATAAAAAAAGAAAAGTCATCCCGGTGCTCTCTGTCGAGGCGCCTTCACTTCTCTCCACCGCTCAGACGATGTTGTTGTTGTGTTTTTTTTGACACCTTCCCTCTTGTTTTTCTTCAAACGCAGAATGTGCTCAGCTGGCTCACACACACGAGTGACAGCTGTCCTAATGTCAGGTTTTTTTTCCCACGTCCAGCCTTTGGAAGAACATCTGAGCTCCGTCCCCAAATCTTGTGCTGCTGAGTGTCGAGGGGGATAGGAGGGGGAGACTATAATACAGCCGTGCATTAGGGAAGGTGGCCATGTTCAGTCTGATTTTTTTTCTTCTTCGTTTTTCTTTTAAACATAGAGGCCATCCATCAGTCTTTTAATACAGCATTCCTCTATTTCTGTAGAAGCCTATATAAGATAATGTGGGTCTGCTCTGGGGTGGGATCTGAAATATCTTTGTTGTGGTCGTCTCCTCGCTTTATTTATTTTTTTTAATATATAAAAAGGGGGTGCTATCCTCCTCCGAGACAACAGAGGGAGCTCTTTCGGAGTAATTCAATGGGAGAAAGAGAAAGAGAGGCGAGCTCCTGGGAAATGTAGTGTCTTTAGTAAGGGGCAAATCTACTGTAGCCTCCCCTGTACAGCGTGGCCTAAGAGACAACACACACACACACACACAAAAAAAACAATTATTTACTTGCACTTTTTTCAGGCTGCAGAGGCAATTTTATATCAACTTTTAATAAATGATAAAAACATACAAAAACTATTTTCTTATCACATCTGTTGGCTTTAATTGAACAGTGATCAGAGCCGACTGTGGTTGAGAAAAGAGCAATAAATTCTGGTTTTACTAACAATAAAAATCTGGACTTGGCTTTGCCCCAAACTGGCTGTTTAAAAGGCAAAAAGATTGATTTGGTTATATAATAATAATAATAATCTATAACCGACAGCTGATCAATTAGCAACAGACTGGATGAAACCAGGGAGGAGATCGGGTGATGAACGTACCATAGCTCCGACACCGTAGGCAGCTGGGGCAAGAGCTGCATGGTAGGGGTCTGCCGTGTAAACCCGTCCGTAGCTGTGAGGGGGGAAATAAAAAAAACACACACGTGAGGCTTCAGGAAAAAACCCCACAAAAAACCAAAACTTTATTATCGGCTGCTTGACTAGGGCTGCACAATATATCATCATCATAATAACAGCCTGTGCAATAGGCGTATTGCAAAAAACTACATAAACTGCAATAAACGGTTTGCTCAAAAGTTTGCATTTACTGTATTTTTGTCACTCAGTCAGAAGCTTGAAGTATTTCATCAATCAAATGGAGCCCTTCATGTATTTAGCTGATTCGATTGATCTCTTCATATTAAAATAAAACATGCTGGAATGAAAATTATCTTTTTTTTTCTCTGAACCCAGAGCAGAAAGACATCAACATTTGTTCATTAATTGCAAGTCATATCTTCATTGCAATATTAAACACTATTCTAATAAAGTTCATTGTGTCTATAAAATCAATCTACTACGTTTTCCTAATTACTAGACACTTTTTAAAAATTTTTATGTCTATACAGACATACCTGACATGTTTCGATGTGTACTTCCGTCTTCATCAGAGGTGTCACAGCTGATGTTGTTTGGGCGGCTTGTCAATATATATTGATGAGCCGACACCGTCTCCAAACATCAGCTGTGGCACCTCTGATGAAGACGGAGGTACACGTCGAAACATGTCAGGTATGTCTGTATGGACATAAAAAATAAAAAAGTGCCTAGTAATTAGGAAAACGTAGTAGCTTAAACACTATTATCGCATGTTTTCCTAATACCGCGCAGCACTACACTGTATGTACATCTAGAACTGATTAAATTTTAGAGACCACCTGATTCAAGATGGCTGCTACAGCTAAGCTACTTCAGTAAAACACAAAAATGGTTTTAACTCACAATTATACAATTTTTTGTCATCCTTTGCAGTAGGCAACCTATGACCTATTATGGTTCAAGGTTTTCTATAGCTAGTGTTGCAATGTGGGCGCAACTCCTACATTGATTTTATGGCACCTGGTATTCCAGACCCAGACCCTGCTTCTGAGATCAGATTGGATCTGGTGTGTTCAGGGTGGTGTGGTCGCAAATACAAATACTAAGCTAAAACAAAACAAAAAAAGGACTAAAATCAAACATTTCTGTTTAACATATGAAAAGCAGTGAGTGATGTACACTCCTACCAGAAATGCTTGGTCTTTTCTCTGTTCTGTTAGACCTATCTTTCTTCTCAAAGTCTGCGAGAGGGCCCCTCCACCCAGATCTATGGAGGTGTAGAGCAGGGGTTCTCATGCCTTTTGGGTCTGAGGACCCCTTACAAGTGTGAAATGTTTCCAGGGACCCCCTCATAAACCCCAAGCTGTTTTAGAAATAATTTACTGTAATTTTAACCCCTAAATATTATGAGAATACTATGTTTTTGTTTGGTTTAGTACAGCGGGAAAAATTTGTATTGAACACGTCACCATTTTTCTCAGTAAATATATTACTAGAGGTGCCAATGACATGAAATTTTCACCAGATGTTGGTAACAACCMARKKRWYCMWAMMWWMMAARRAAWYMAAMCMWWAATGTCCAGAAATGAAGTTATTTGTAATAATGTGGAATGGCACAGAGAAAAAGTATTGAACACACTTACTGAAATTTATCTAATACTTTGTACAAAAGCCTTTGTTGTCAATGACAGCTTCAAGATGCCTCCTGTATGGAGAAACTAGTGGCATGCATTGCTCAGGTGTGATTTTGGCCCATTCTTCCACACAAACAGTCTTCAAATCTTGAAGGTTTCGTGGACCTCTTCTATGAACTCTGATCTTTACTTCTTTCCATAGATTTTCTGTTGGATTCAGGTCAGGTGATTGGCTGGGCCATTCCAGCAGCTTTAGTTTCTTTCTCTGAAACCAACTGAGAGTTTCCTTGGCTTTGTGTTTGGGCTCATTGTCTTGCTGAAATGTCCAGCCACGTTTCATCTTCATCATCCTGGTAGATGGAAGCAGATTTTTATCAAGAATGTCTCTGTACATTTTTCCACTCATCCTTCCTTCAATTATTTGAAGTTTGCCAGTACCATATGCTGAAAAACAGCCTCACACCATGATGTTCCCACCTCCAAACTTCACTGTTGGTATGGTGTTTTTGGGCTGATGTGCAGTGCCATTTGACCTCCAAACATGATGTGTATTCTGGCATCCAAACAGTTCAATGTTGGTCTCATCTGACCAGACTATATTCTCCCAGTATTAGACAGGCTTGTCTAAATGTTGTGCAGCAAACTTTAAAGGAGCTTCAACATGCTGTTTCTTCAGCAGTGGAGTCTTGCGTGGTGAGCGTGCATACAGGCCATGGTGGTTCAGTGCATTACTTATTGTTTTCTTTGAAACAAACGTACCTGCTAATTCCAGGTCTTTCTGAAGCTCTCCACAAGTGGTCCTTGGCTCTTGGACAACTCTTCTGATAATTCTTTTCACTCCTCTGTCAGAAATCTTGTGAGGAGCACCTGGTCGTGGTCAGTTTATGGTGAAATAATGTTCTTTCCACTTCTGAATTWTGGCCCCAACAGTGCTCACTGGAACCTTCAGAAGTTTAGACATTCTTCTGTAACCGATGCCATCATTATGCTTTGCAACAATAAGGTTGTGAAGGTCTTGAGAGAGCTCTTTACTTGTACCCATCATCAGATGGTTCTTGTGTGATACCTGGCCATCATTTGGGACTGAACCAGCTGATATTAATTTGCACTGACAAGGGGCAGACTTGCTTTCAAATTACTGAGAGAGTTCAGCTGGTGTCTTGGCTTTCCATGCCTTTTTACACCTCCCTTTCTTCATGTGTTCAATACTTTTTCCCTGTGCCATTCCACATTATTACAAATAACTTAATTTGTGGACATTTATGGTTTGATTTCTTTGTATGTATGGATCACTTGGGTTGTTACCGACATCTGGTGAAAATTTCATGTCATTAGCACCTCTAGTAATATATTTACTGAGAAAAATGGTGACGTGTTCAATACTTCTTTTACCTGCTGTATGTTTGTTTTACTAGTGCATTGTTCCTCATGTTAATTTTTCAAATAAAATCCAAAATAACCATTTATTGAAAATTTTTGAGGACCCTCAAGATGGAGCTCATGGACTCCTGGGGGTCCTGGGACCCCAGTTTGAGAACCTCTGGTGTAGAGAACAGTTTACTGACCTGTCACTGTAAGCTGCTGCCGCGGCGGCGGCTGCTGCAGGAGTCGCTACGGCCGTCGGCTGGGCGTAACGATACGCCGCATAGCCACCCTGCGAGGACGCGAGGAAGAGGAGGCGGACGAGCAAAGGCAAGAAGGGGAGAGGACAGAGAGGAAATAAGGACAAAGGTGGGAAAAGAAAAGAGAGAAAGGATGAAACTTTTGTTCACTGCTCGATATTTTTTTCTGCAGAGTAAAAAGACTGGCAGTGAATCTAAAGGGTTACACTTTGTGAGGGGAAAATTGCTGAGAAGAGCAAAATATTAACAAGCAGACAGTCAGCAAAACTGGCTAATCTGGTGCAGTACAGCATTCACAAGGATGTAGCTCAGGCTCTGTGTGGCTCTCTCACTCTCTGTCCAACTCAGCAAAAAATAAATAAATAAAAAGATCCAGAATTGGAGGCATTTTCTTACGTTTTGCAGCACCGATGTGCTCGTTCCTCACCGATTTAAACAGAGAGGGAGAGAGGCTGCACAGCCAAATATTAAGTCCAACCGCCGTTCTCTTCCAAAGACACGCAGTCAGAGGAAGGGGAAGGGGGGAGGCACAAGATGATTGCGCAGTTATTTATGAACAGCTGGTGAACAGACACACCAAAAATTAAAAAAAAAATTAAAAATAAAACTACAGGTGTAAGAAGACAATCAGCCAGTTGGATTAAAGAGGAGCAAACACGCACACTCTCACAGCAACCGATCACTGACAGACACAGCATGCTATCCCAAATTCAGAACAAGTATTAGGTCGACAAAAACCCTATAAATTATAAAAAAATAAAATAAAATGAACACACCACTGCATTCTACCCTAAAGAATCAGTCACGACCAAAGTCCCTGCATTCAGGACCACACATTTGCTGCTATGGGAGGAAGGCTGGACTGGGTCAGAGATGGGGGTGGAGAAGAGAAAAGAAGGAAGAAGAATCTGAGAAGTGTAGAAAAAGAGAGAAAATAATAATAACAACAAAAAAGGAGCTAGAACAAGAATTTAGATCTTTTAAGAGAGGGGTCTGTGGAAAAGTTATAAACAGTTAAATATCTGCTGTGGATCGCTCTTTGAATGACGGCAAATTAAAGAAACAAGAATTTAATTTTGACCAGCTTGATGAGCAAACAGCCGGTCTGAGGGGGGCAGAAACCAAAGTGGATTGCTGTCATCATAAAAAAAAAACAATCATGTTAAACTACTTAAAAAAACTGACTAAAAATTAATGAAGTTTTATTTTAAAGAACAAAGAAATCAAGTTTGATCTTGGATTTGCTCAGACTAGCCATTAGCTCATCACTTTGGTCAGAATTCAACTTTACTTCCACAACACAGCTATTCAAAAAGCCATCTGTGACAAGTAAGATGTTAACTGTTCATAACATTTTTTGCAGATCCCTGCTTCCAGAGATCTGAACTATACTTCTGATAACTAGAGAAGAAAAAGAGGAATCTGTAGGACAGGAAGAGGCGGGGCGGGGGGGACTAGGAGAGAGTAGAGG
>NW_013953372.1:34753-41702 GCF_001266775.1 Austrofundulus limnaeus
GTCAGCCTTGTGAGTATGTCTGCATGCTGACACTGATTCAGTTAGCATGCCACAGGTGAAACAGATAGGGAGATTCCTGGAAGGGGTCTGAATTAACTGCAGCTCATCCTAAAGTGCATCCCTCTGACTTCAGAGTACACCCAGTGTGTGTCCCTCTGCATCTAACTCATCTGACCCCCCCCCCCCCATCCAAAGGTTTTGCATCTCACATTTCTTCAAACTGAATTTAATGATCCATAAAGACAGGCGTGAAACAATTATCAGACCAACAGCGTTTATTAACTGATCAGATACGAAGCTCTAAATTAATATGATGATCAGGCAACTTTAACACAGGAAGCTGTCCATCTTCAGCTGTTTTATTTTCTCCTGCTTTCTAGCAATTAACAAAAAAAGGATGATTATGTAACATTTTAAAAAGGTCAGAACGGTAATTTTCCAAATGACTGTGCAAGTCGATGTTTTTTTATTTCTGTTTGTTTGTAAGAAATGAGCTCAGAAGATGACAAATTTCAAGCAAAAATAAGTAAAGCTTCAATTAAACTGAAGCAACAAATCAGTCTCAACTTGAATAAAAAATGTAGAAAGACTATTAAAGGTACTTATTTAAAAAACTATAAAAAAAACTATTTCCTCACAACTTTTTCAAACTCAGGCTGTTTTTTTTTTTCATTCATTTTCAGTCCAGTAACCGGTCAGTCTCAGAGGAATCTTTGTTAAATCAGTTCTGTTACATTTTCTATAAGTTCCTGAAGCAGAAACATGTTGCATCCTGAACATTTACACAGCTGGTAATAGCTGATTCACATTTAAAGTAAACCTGAGCTAAGAAACGTTAGCAAGGACAAAAAAAAGGCTTTAACTCAGTCAACTTTACAGATATCTAGTTAGAAGTTGGTGTGGTAGCTGAGAGTCATTCCCAACACATATTCTAAGTTTAAAAATGTTCAAAACCTTCCATGTTGTCATGGTCAGGTACAAGAACTGGACAGAAAATGAGGAAAAAAATACAGCAAAAGTTAAAAAAAATTATTGGGAAGATCTTTCAGAGAGCCTGAATATTATCTGTCAAAACCTTGAAAGCGAAGTACAAGTAAATTCAAGCTGGTGTAAAACTTTTGCACAGTAAAGCAGCTCCCCAGATCTCAGCTGCATGACTTTGTAACTACATCCCTCTCGACCTGCGCTCGTCTCGACAAGAAATCCGATTTCTTAACCCAATTATTTCTCCCCCTTCCGTAACTCCACCCATGTCAGAATCCAGTGAGTTAGTAGAAGAAGACAGAGAAGGCATTTCAATCTCAGATGGTCAATAACGTCTAGCAGCACGCAGTCATTGGAGACGAGGAGGATGCACACTGGCTCTCACACAGAGAGTGTAAAACCCTACCTGGGGCAATCTGCCACTAATGTCCTGAAACACTAGTCTACAGAGAGAACAGAAACAGCTATTGTCAACCTGGTCGCACACACACACACCATTACACACAGGCACACTCTCATAATCACATTGGTACAAAACATACTCACAAATGCACAGAAACAAACCCTAGAAGAGTCTACTTGTGAATCATTTAGGCATGTGCAGCTCTGGGAGTTATTATCTTTCACTTCAGGCAGAGACTGTAAATTATCATCTGCATTACTGATCAAATAAATCTACAAGTGCATGCGCACATCCCGTAATTTTGGATTCAGGCGTTATAACAGAATGTGGGGCAGGTGATGAATCAAAACTGCCAAAAAAAACAAACAAACAAACAAACAGTACACCCCTCTATGGGTTTGATCCGCGCCGTTTCACACTTGAAAACCCAGAGACAAGAGGAAGAAAAACGTGGGTGACGAGTGAGGCAGCGTAGGACAGACAGGCATACTTACATAGAGGTCGGCCGCACCGTAAAACCCATCCTGATAGGCCATCACACTGAGAGGGAGACAGGTGACAGCAGGAGGGGGGGGGGGGGTCCAGAGGACAAAAAAGAGAAGTGGTGGAATGGCAAAAAAAAAAGGACGAAAAAAAATGGGGGGAAAGAGGAAAATAAATAAAAAGGTGTGTTGCGCCACCGTGTGGACAGAGCCGAAAACAACAGAGGAGATGTTCGAGGGAAAGGGAGGGGTGAGGCGAGAAGATGGTGCCAAAAAGAATGTGAGAGAGAGAAGAGAAAGAAGGGTGAGATTATTACACACCGTGCAACATGCAAGACAAAATACCACCTCTTTGTATACAGATGCACCGACTTTAAAGTGTTACTACTGCTACTTCAGCCAGAGACACAAATATTTACCAAAAAGCAACTCGACTCACTTTATTTTTATATGACTGTCACCGTTTAAAAGCTACAAGGAAATGGTATTTCTGCTTAGCAAACTGTCAACGTCAATTTCTCTGTAGATGTATATTACACACAGCATGCAGTTTTTAAAAATCACTGTTTCGACCAAGCCATGCTTTTAAAGAGAACAGACATAATGTTGTGATTTCGTTTTCATAACTAAGACCAGGTTTCGTTCAGAGCGTGTTTACCCGGGGTACGTGGGGATGGCGGGCTGCGGGACAGCTGCCCTGACGGCGCTGTAGACGGGCCGAGCTCGACCCCGGAGGTGGGTGCCTCGGAAGGTTGCGGCTGTGGTGGCGGCAGCTGCTGCTGCTGCTGCGGGGTAAGGAAACCCTGGAACTAAGAGACAAAGAGGGCGAGGATTAAGATACATTTACCTGCTGCTGGTTTTATTATCATTATTATTAATAATATTAATGTTCCTGCAAATAAATGCATAACGATAATTGAAAAAAAAAAGAACATTGAAAAACAGTCAATCCATCTACTGGCTCAATGGCGAAGTAAAGGACTGTAGTGCAGATAGTTTTCACTGATGCTGCTGATTCTAACTTTAAATTATATCAAGATTAAACATGAAATAAAAGTAACTAAAGGAGATACAGTATTTAGATTATATTGAAGTGCACATGTAGATTTGAACTCTTTATAAAACAAAAACGTACTTTTATCAAGCCTTTGCTGCCCAAGCAACAAACAAAATGTGGGCCACTGCACTGGCTCCTAGCTTAATCATAAAAAAGACTTTACTTTAAGAAGTATTTCCATTTCCTGTATTATATTATAGTATTTGGCCCGCAGCCCTTGGATAGATTTTCATTTTGGCCCACTCAGGAAAAACGTTTGGGCACCCCTGCTGTAGACGTAATTTTAGAAGCTTTCAGAAGTAAAATGTATTTTGTAAGGGGACTTTGAACCCCCGCTTGCATTCACTACATTCACATAACACGACACTAGTCAGGTGATGGGGCACATGACCCTCTATGAACAATAGAGCCAATCAAGCCTATTGTTAGGCGATGGCCCTCTCTTGCATGTGACTAACCTGTTTGTCCAGGTGGAGGCAGTGCTTATAAGGTTGAGTTCACCTGAAACTCATCAGACTGAAGAAGTCTCTCGGAGGAGAGACGAAACGTTTCACTAAAGAAGAACCCATCCAGAGGACCTACTTATTTTTTTCTTTTTGATTTTTTTCTACCTGGATTACTGAGATGCATCACGATATTTTGTAAGCAGTAATTTTGTTTGACAACAAAACAAATAAATAAAAATAAAAACGTTAATGGAATTTATTTGTGACAACTTCTAAATAGTTTTTATGGCCGCCTACCAAGAAAGAGACACAAGTCCTAGACAGTTATAGTACTAGAGTTTATGGTAATTGCTGTGATAGAAATAAACGTGACTCTTACCCGTGTAAAGCTCAGGACTGTACATGGCTCCAACCATCGGACTCAACTTCCAACCAGCTATTTAAACAAACAGACAAGTCAGATGATTTTGTTGCAAAAAAATGTACTTAAAAAAGTTCAAATCGAATGCTGAGATACGAGTGTCTCATTACACCCCCACCTAAATGTCATTGATATACCTGAGGGAATAAATGTACCGTATGGTAGTGCTGCGATGCCCTCTCCGTTAGAGTACGGTGTTGTCATCTTCTTGTTTGTCATCACTCTGGCTGTCGCGTTATTAACCTGGGTACCAGACAAAAAGTTAATGGGGCTAATTAAAAAAAATTTTGGTAGACAAAAAATTACTGGGAATGTGGAAAAATGTTATCAAAATATTTCTAAAATAGACTTCAGACACTTAAGCTTTTGTTTAAAAATTCTGCTTTTCGTGTGAGGTGTCATCGATACATTTTTTAAAAAATAAATTCATGGCAGGGATTAGATCTGTGGATGGACAGCAATGGTATTTGATGCATGCGCTTTATTTTGAAAGAGAAATACATAAAAAACAAGGATCCTGGTGAGCATCTTTGAGCACAAACAATGCAACCACAAAACGCAGAAAATCAAACATTTCCGAGCTGAGGGATTCGAAAAGAAATCCAAGATCCCTGTTCTTTTTTTTTTCTTTTTTTTTTTTAAAAGAAGGGGAAAAAGAAGTTGAATTAAGCAGCTGATTCATCATTCGCACATGATGCAAAAGAAAAGATTAAACAGAACATTAATCGAAGAGTTCGTACACAAATTACATTCAGCCAGTCAGGAGCGCATCACATCACCGGAGGTGAGCAAAACAAACCAATTTGCAAGCTTCAGATGCAGCAAGAGACGAATTAAAAAAAAAGTCCTCCCAATCAAAGTCCACGTCATACAGAAGAGGAAGGAGTACAACAGAGAAAAGACAGAAAAAGAGGGATGCAGAGGGAGATGCCAGTCCACATGAAAAGACACAGAAAAACACAGACATAAGGTGGGGAAGAGAGGCAGAGAGGATGAACCATCCAAATGTGCCGTTACACAATCAATAAGATGCAACACACATTCGACACATCCAACCGTTGGCCTACGACGAATCTAACTGAACATGAGCAACGATGGAGAAATGATGAATGCTGCATACAGAGAGAGAGAGAGAGAGAGGAGGCAGAGAAGATGGGGGGATGCAAATATCATTCCTCAAAAAACAAAAAAACAAAAACAAACAAAAAAAAAACAAAAAAACAAAAGAAAAGTAATAAAAAAAAAATCAAACCTTGGCTGTGAAACACTGCCGGGCATTTCAGGTCAGTGTCCCACACCAGAAACACCTCGAAGCACGCAACCACCAACACACACCATCCAGAATCAAAAAAACGGATCAAAAAAGTGAAATCAAGGGGGGGAGACATCTCTTCACAGAAATCAGAACAAGGAGAAGCTGTCACTGCTGCAACGTTTTTCTTTTTCCTTCTAAATTACTTGATTTTTGTTTGTTCTTGTATCGCATTAGTAACAAGACGCCAGCGGCCTCTTTTGGCTCCGATTTTTCACTATGGACTCTGCACACCCATCTACGCAGCGGCACAGGAAGTGACCATCGAGCACGACAGCACGCCATGACAAACAGACAGCTATTATCCCCTCTCCAGCAGAGCTAACATAGCACTCATGCTTCAGCATGCCGTCCCACTAATAAGGTGCAAGAATGCAGCTATTGGCTGACACATGACACAGAGAGATGACATAATGCTACATGACATCACACAGATGACTAGAAAGAGAGTAAACCATGCAGGATTCAGCTCTGGATTTAAATGCAGTTAAGAGAGGTGATTGGAATGAATGCATTGAGAAGTGGTAGTCAGAGTCGCTGCACTTGCAGATAGATGCAGTACATTCAGTTATACAAGTGGCCTTATTGGAATGCCATGCGGTCAATGGCTAACCTCGAAACAGTTTCATTCACCACCTCCCCGATCGATCACAGGATTCAGAATTAGCCAATCGGGTTAGATTAATCAGTGGTTGAACTAATCAATCAAGCTCCCTTCAGGACACAAAAAAGGAGTCCATTCTTATTATTTGGGTGCATTCTCGTGTATTTATTTACTTTTCTTCCATTTGGACGAATGGGGTGGGGGGAGGGGTCATTCAAAGATGATGCCATGTGTACACAACTTACCGTGGCCAGGGAAACGGCGTGAGGACACGCGAGCAGTTACCGTGGAGACTGACAACAACAACAACATACAAAAATCATCAGGGAAATCGAGAAAATATGAGTAAAAAAAAAAATAAATGAACCAAAAATAAAATTAAAAAGAAGGGGGAGGGGTAAACAAACAAAACGAGGTAATGAAAAGCAACCCCCACCCTGTGGTGGAGAGGAAGTGATGTCACAGGTCAACCTACAAGTATCAGCCAACAACCTGACCTCTGACAACGTTCTATGGACACAGGTCAAAAACAAAACGTTCAAACAATTAAAAGGACATTAGAAACTGTAAGGATGCTGGAAAATTTATAATTCTCAAATCTACCTGACTACGTCTCAGGACAGGAAATGTACAGTAAAATGGAGGGGGTATAGCTGAAAATCAGGTGTGTATGAGGACACAGACAGACACACACAGACAGACTGGCTTGGTGAAAAAGAGACAAAAGAGATGGAGGAGAACCTAAGCATTAAAAAAAAAAGGACAGGAGAGGGAACGACAGCTATCTGTGGCCTTCTTTTCACTTCTTTCTTCACCCTCCATTTTTTTAAACAAAAATAAAACCAATCCTCACACCCACACACAGACACAGAGAAGAGTGCAGGACATTCCAGACCCATGCAGAAGAGCTGCAGCAGTCAGTCAAATCAGAATCAGAAGCATGATTTAGGATCAAGAGCCAGAGCAAATGGCAGAAGCATGTCGCAGTGATTTCATCTCCGAGGCCATTTGCAACCGAAATCCAAGCTCATGCTGACAAATTAAAACAAACATACAAAAGAAAAAAAAAGTCACAACAAAATGCACTTCCATGAGATCTGGTGTTCTTTTTCAAGGTGTGTGCAAACAAATGCTTTTTTAACCATCCAGCTTGCATATTTAAAATTATTTTATTTATTACTATTTTTTTAGAAGAATCAGAAATGACATCTCCGAGGCCATTTGCAACCGAAATCCAAGC
>NW_013953372.1:41802-46209 GCF_001266775.1 Austrofundulus limnaeus
CCCCCCTCCCCCCGCCATTCCCCAGCCACTGAGAATGCCCCCCGACATGCATCGATCTCCGAGCACATCAAACATAAAATAAAAACGCGGCCACAAGAGCCGCGTAGAAGGAAAGTAGTGAAAAAAAAATGTCTGCGGCAAAGTCTGACCTCGTGGTCCAACCATGCGACATCCAGCAGCCTCTCACAGCAGACACCAGCAGGCCTTTAACTACTCCACCCCCACCTCGGTCAAAAACACAACCCAAACAAAAACCAAAGAAAACAAATAAAAACGGCCGCTCGTCACGATCATGGAGGAAGTGATGATGGGAATGGAAAAGGTGCAGGAGAACAGAAATCAAAGGAAGGAACCCTTCATGCTGCGACAGAAGCGGAACCCGTCGTGTCGCGGTGACGGCTCACCAGCCATGCCTTGTCGTGGAGCCACTTTACCCAGCAAGCTCTGCAAACCGCGCAGCTTTTAAAAAGAATCAAGGTGCAATGGACAGCCCACAACACCGACAACAACACCGACAGGAAGGGCCGTCGTGTGCGACTGCGTGCGGCGCCAGCGCACCATGCTGTAGTGAAGCCAGAGGAGGGGTGGTGGGGTTGGTGTATGGGAGTAAAGCTGAACACAGAACAGCTATCCCGAAACCTTCTCTGGGGTAGAACGTACTCACTGTCATTGTTAGACATGGGAGGGTGGGGGACGGGGAGAGAATGGCCACAGATCTGAGGGGGGTGGGCTTACCTCAATCTTGCGTCCCTCCACCAGCGTGCCGTGGAGCTTCTCTCTGGCTCGCTCTGCGTCTGAACTCGACTCGAACGTGACAAAACCAAAGCCCTGACAGGAGAAAGGGGGGTGGGGGGGAGGCTTATTCTTGTTCTCAGTTTAAAAAAAATAAATAACACCATTTCTTTCCTCCTCCACCGGCCTACCTTGGAGCCCCTCTCGTTGAAGATGATCTCGACGTCGAGGATTTTGCCGAATTGCTGAAACAACAAGAGCAGCAGAGGGTGAGGAGAACGAGGAGCAGGATTTAAGTCCCGTGCTCACCACAGGGAGTCAGCACTGTGCAACCATGACGAGATGGAGCCCAGCCAGCTCCGGTCTCCTCTCACATCTTCCTCGCCTCTGCTCTTTTCTCAGCACCACATTTTAGATGCATTACTCTTACTAAACAGCACCGCTCGAGAGCAGATTTCACTTTAAATAACCTGCCAGCAGGGTTACATTTCTGACCGAGGACTGCCTGAATATAAATTATTTTTAGCTAAACAGAGATGAAACAGAAACAGAAACAGAACTGTAGTCTGTTTATTCTTTTCTTTTGAAACACCAATTGAAAAAAATAAAAATAAACAATAACTTTAACACAACAGGAAGGATTCCTCACAAGTCCAAAGCCACAGTTACACGATGAAGAGTAGAAAATAAAAAAAAGAAATACTTCAATCTACGTACCCCAAACATCTGCCGCAGGTCAGGGTCTCGGAAGCGAAAAGGGATGTTGGATACGTGGAGGCGTTTGGGGGTCCCCTTGGCATCCGAGTCGTCCCCGGGACCCCCACCACCACCCCCTCCACCTGAGCCAACTCCCGACTCGATCTGGGAGGACCCATCTGACTGCAGGAGCAAAAAGACACGAAAAGGTTGATTAAGTGATTATATTGATGATCATTATGTGTTAATGAGCTGATTATACTCCTGATCAATCCGTTCATCTGGTTGCCGAGATAATTACATAAAATGATTGCGTTTAAAGAGCTTCTTTTGTTTCTACAGCAGTCGGATAAGACAAGAAAAAAGAAGAAGAAGAAGAAGAAGAACGGGAGGAAAAAAGCAGCCAGCGTCCAAAAAACCCAGGAAAGAAAAGAAATAAATAATAACAGAAGTCTGGAAAACTACTGATCAAAACCACTTTAAAATTTTCTCACAACAAAAACTGGTGGATAATCAGAAATAGAATTCAATTTATTGACCAAGTATTTTTTAAATACAAGAACACTGATGTGGTGTTGTCGAGGTGCAGAGCATACAACGTAAACAAAGAATGAAAATCTAAATTACAAAGGTTTTAAAACAAAATGTAAGATATGAATTATACAGAAATAGAACGTCAAGATAAAATAAGTAGGAGACTAGTGACTAAATAAGCTTAACAGATACTAGCTAAGAATTCGAACTACTGACTAGCGGTGCAAAAAATAAATAAACAGCAAGTTAATGTTGCAAATAGAAAATGTTTTGTGCAAATGAACATAATTACAGTGCGCACTTGACATCAGTCCATAAGTACGTCAGGGTAATGCATAATGTCTTTACATTAATGTAATGTGCAGTGGGGGGGGGGGGGGTCGAATCAGTGGGGGTCCCTGGATTTGTTGATGCCCCAATAATACAAAACTCGTGATTTTTTGCAGAGTTCTGTAGACGGAAAACAAGGTTCTTTGCCTTTAGTTAAAAAAGTGGGTGTAAGCCAACGACAAATTATAATTCTAGATGGAATACAGGGTCCTGGAGGTTGGAGCCAGAAGGGAACCAGCGTCCTCATAAGGTGGTCCCAATACTAACTTTAAGTCCTGCACTATTCATGTCATCAAACAGGACTTTGTCCTATTTATACAAGACAAAAATCTTTTTCTTTTTTTGTTATGTATTCTTTACCTCCTCCAAATTTCAAATATTCATTCATCACTTTTATCTGTAATTGGTTTTTTTTCCTGCTGAAGAAGAAGGTCACGTGACATCCTGACGATGGTGCTTACTTGGGCACTGAGGCTGTTGTTGGCTGCACTGTTCCCTGCTCCTCCAGCTTCCACGGGGCCCTGCACGGCCCCTGCTGCATACAGGCTGCTCCCGTAATCCAGGGCCAGGCCGTTCTGAGGGGGCGGCGGCGGAGGTGGTGGGAACGCGGAGAAAGGTGGGGGCACGAGTCCCTCCTGACCGCCAGCACTATCCTGAGAGCCCTGTAAAAAAAAAAAAGGTAATAATGAAAGTGGGGAAGAGTGAGGAAGCTATATATGTTTTTTTCCTGAGTGCACCGCCCAAAAACACCACTTTCCCTGACGCTTCACCCAAAAAAAAAAAAAAAAAGGTGGTTGCTAAATTTTAACTTTTCCCTCTTGTGTAAAAGCGTGCATGCATCTACAGCCACTGCCTATTAAATATTCACTGCAGCCACATCTATTATTGAGGGTCAGATGCCTCCATGCTCCGTGTGTTGTACAACCACGAGTGTCTTATGCCCGCACACACACTCACAAACGCCTCTGCACACAAACCACCTTTGACACGCTAACACCCACACATCGAAACGCTCACACTAAGACCAACTGTTCGTATGGAAGCCCGTCCAAGTATTTCACACACAATTAAGATACTTGTTTAAGTTATCGACAGTACGAAAACAAAAAGAGCACGTTGGAGAGCAATGCAGGCGCCCGCAAATACGCGCACATTCCTGGCTGCTGGCAGCGGGGCACGGATACCCTAAATGGTAATGGTTTGAGAGCGAAGAGAGGACAGCAGGGAAGAGAGAGGAAAGGGGGGGGCGGTGGACGATAAAAGGTGGTGACTGATAGAAGAGGAATGGTCTGCCTCGGATCTATAGCTGCAAAGATAAACCATCCATCACTGTCTTTCAGATCTATTTATAACCCTGAGGACTGCGCAGAATGGTCAATCAATTAAAGCTGGCAACAAACTGAGAGAATCGTTTAGTTTTAGTTTATTGATCTAACTAATATAATTACAGCAGGACTGCAGCCACGCTTGGCTGCACCTGTCTGCAGGCGCGCTTTTGGGTAAACGTTGATGTCGGCACGAAATTATGCTGAAGCGGCTGTTTTGGCTTTACGGTAACAGCGTGCGTTGGCTGGGATCTCAGTGCTGCATCATAGCTGTTTACACTGAGGCTCCTAGAAAAATATTGTGCTGAATTTAACCAAATGTGATATTAGATGGGTAATTTGATATAAGCTGAATAGGATATTTTATTGTTGCACAAACACTCATCTTTTCCAGTGCAGCAATAATTTAACTCTGCTGGTTTGGGGCCGTTTGGGCCCCCCCCACCCATGTTCCTGCATCGATGGGCGGTAGTTGTAAAGACGGGAATGTTTATAGAATGGTGCCGCCAGCTTGTTTTCCTTCAGGTCCAAGAAATCAAAAAGATGCAAGATGTGTCAAAAACAACATCATATAAAGAGTTATTTCACTTCTTATTTCTTTTATCAGTTACTTCTGTCAAAAGGACCGATGTGTAACAGGTTGATGTGTTCACCTCAGACGTGTTAGCAAGAAAACGTTTTCAGTGCAGAGATGTTTCAATTAAGTCATTAAAAATAATAAAAATAATCAGCATATTAAATTGTTTTCAGATTTTTTTCCGTCTAGTCCTTGTTGAACCATATATATATA
>NW_013953372.1:47209-79857 GCF_001266775.1 Austrofundulus limnaeus
GTGTGTGTGTGTGTGTGTGTGTGTGTGTGTGTGTGTGTGTGTGTGTGTGTGTGTGTGTGTGTGTCTGAGCATGAGTGTGTGACAGGCGGCAGCGATGCCCATCTGAGCTACACAATAGATTACTGTCCCTTTGGGAGAGTTAAAAGTGTGTGGGAGGGTGTTTGTGTGCGAGTGTGTGAATGCCATCTGTCTCCCAGCTTTTGACCTTTCTCAGCGTCACACCTGTGACACCGTAGTCCGGCCCCTCGACTCGGTAACAAACCGGGGGGATGCACGCGGTCGACATGGATCACATCAATATTGTGACACGAGGGCTGCTGCAGGAGAGCAGCCGGCTGTGAGAGGGGGAACCTTTTCCGGTGATTCGCAGAGACAAACTGAGGCACATTAAAAGGCACAGCCTTGGGAATTTATATCATCCACCGCCTTTCATGCCAGACTTTTCAACTTAGATAACCCATAATGAAAAAAAGATCACTTAGCTTCGGCATCCATTTTGAATTTAAACAACTCTAAAACTTAATCAGCTGTAGATGTGCACACAATGAATACTCTTGAGTTTCATTTAAATCCATTCAGTGGTTCATGAGGTATATTATCAGGATTAACAATCAGTCAATGCCAAAGTTTTAAGCAAAGAAGTTGCACAGTGCTTGACGTTATGTGTTGTCAATGACTCTCAGCTACAACTACATCGAAGTTCAGTCAAATATCTATAAAATGAACTGACTTACAGTCATTTGTATGTTTTCTAAGGTGGTAGGCAGGCCTCACAGGTTTCTGGGGGTACACATCCTACCTTTGTGTATGCATGGGTTTTTCATAGTGATGCACGATATATCGGCATTCATATTGGTATCAATCTGATATGTAAAACTGGGCTGATATTAACATCCGATACTGATTTCCCATTTTTATCTTTGTTTTTCTGTTTTGGGAGGGGAGATGGTTGGTTGAGAGGCATCTGTTTGATCATGATAGTGATATTTACACTGCGTAGCCAGGAATAACTGAAGTAGGGAGCCATGTCAGAGGTCTGGTCATTTATTTACGGTATCAAGACCCAAGTGTGTTTGTGCATCTATGTATAATATAATTTGTGTGTTTGTGTGATATCGGTAAATATTGGTATATTGGATATTGATATTGGCTGAAATTTTCATATTGGTGCATCCCTAGTTTTTCACATAGTCCACAGTGGTTCCCAATTCTGGTCCTCAAGGACCCCTATCCAGCATGTTTTACTTGTTTCCCTGCTATTCAGCAGGTCTTCAGAAGACTGTTAATCACTCATTCATTCAAACCAGGTGTGTCAAAATCAGGGAAACATCTAAAAATCACTGCTTTAAATGTTGACCAACACCTCAAGAGCTTCTCTGAGCTTGATGAGACATTTTCTAAATATAATATTGACTCAGTTTTGTTTTTTAGTATTGCCTCTGGAAGTCATTGATTCTTTGCTATTTATTTGTAAATAATAAATCAGATAACATGTATTAAAGAAGTGATTCTCAACTCGAGTCCTCAAGGACTCCTTTCCTACATGTTTAGATGTTTCCCTGATTTGACACACCTGGTTTGAGTGAATGAGTGATGAACAATCTTCTGAAGACCTGCTGAATAGCAGGGAAACAAGTAAAACGTTGGATAGGGGTATTGAGGACCAGGATTGGGAACCACTGTTAGGGTCAGTGGTAGATCTAAATTGTCTCATTTGTCTCCATGTGTCCCTGTGGTGGACTATCCAGGGTCTGGTTTCAGCTACTACCACACCAAGTTTTAGCTCATTACATGTAAAACTTCCTGAGCTATAGCCATGTATGTGTTTTTTAAGTCGAGTTGTCTCCGGCAGCCATCTTGGACGAGGCTGACTCCAAAGGTTAATCACATGTAGGTGTACATCCTTTGATTACTTTTAGCAAAGTTTTATCAAAGTTTGTCCGACTGCTAAAAGAAAGACACACACACATACACAAGCAAAGAACATTATCACCTGCTTTCACCTTTCTGAGGCTGGCGTTAATTATTCCAAACCCCCAGAACGGCTGCAACAGTTGGCGCATTCGTACGAGGCGGCTGCGACAAGAAATGAAATTAAGGCAGGACATGAAGGCGGGGATGTGAGGGATGTTATCAGTCAGCAAAATCTTATTTCGGCCAGATTGGAAGCGATTCATACAGCTGCAGGGTTTAGATGAGCGGACACAGCTGCTCCACGAGAATGAAGTTAAACTTGGACTGTGCGGTCAGTAATCTGGTGGCTGTGTGGCAGCCGCTGAAGACGGAGATCACAGATTCTGCTCGGAAACACTTCAGGGAGCAGTTCAAGAATTCTGGTATGAAAAGACACTTGGGTGCCGATCTCATACTGTTAAATTGTTGGCATACATGCATGCTATCAGGCAGCAGGAGGAAGGTGAGATAACAGGATTTGTGGTTGTGATTGCGCTGCTGAAATCACAGGAGGCAGACCAGTGCCGCAGTCATTAAAGGATAGTTTTAAAGCATTTCTTCTAAAGGGGCTTAAAGTGTCTGCTTTCACTTTACATCAGCAGGAAAAAGAGGAATAGCCATTAGGTGAAGTGGTTTCTGTAATGTTGGTGTATTTGATGAGACTGCACAGTCTAAAACGTTTACTATGAGTGATTAATTATTTCACCTGACCTGACTAAAGTGCCTCGATAAAATTAGAAATTAAAGGCCTAGCATTCCTTGAAGGATTGCATATCGCCCGACACCTTTCAAGACAAAACTTTGAAATCTAAAAGGGCATTACAGACGCATCAGAGTATGTGTTAACAACTATCAGCTACCACCACACCAGATTTTAGCTAAATATCTGTGAAATTACCCAAGTTTTAGCCAATTCTGTATTGGATAATGCTAGTTAACTGTGGTGGCCATCTTGAATTAGATACTGCATGGGACATAACGTTTCCCAGGTTGACCAAAACATCTACAACTCTAATTTCTGAAGATTAAACATTAAGTCTTTACTCACTAAGATTTCAAACATTTTTTTTATCTTAACTGACCGCAAGGCATTTATTTTTCCACATATTAATCCAGCCTCTTTATTACTTTGCTCCTTATAAATACTTGATATAATTTTATGCTCTAATTAATGAACAAAAGCTTAAAAAGACAGCAGAAAATTATTACCACGTGAAGATTTTTTTTTCCTTGAAGAAATTTAATCTGTGATGGTAATAACGCAGGCTGCAATCCTCTGATGAGGCGCTCTGAATTCATTACGTTCGCTTCACTCACAGAGGCGCATAACGGAGAACAGGAACATGTAAATGAGGAATACATACCCCCCTCCCCAAATTAAACACATTTGCAGGCGGGAAAATGATAGTGGGTGGAGGAACTCGTTCTGGGTCAGCGGGTACGAGCTCACCAGGATAACAAACACAAACAGAGAAACTGGAGCTGCTCCTGTACGATACGAAAGGGAAAGTTGATCGCCCGGCTTGGATGAAGAGGTGAAACGGGAAAAGCAGCCATTGAGGGAACCTTCTGTATCATATCTGTGGGTCCTGGTCCAAACACTCAAAATAATATAAAGCAATGCAGTATACCAAAGGTTTGTTATCGCAATAACAATATAACAAATAGGGATGTAACAGTACATTGATCTGCATCGATATATCAATAAAATGATTATTGATTCAATTACATCAGGGCAACATGAAAATATCAATATGAACACAATTAGGGCTGCAACAATGAATCGATAAAATCGATTATTAAAAGCGTTGGGAACGAATTTCATTATTGATTCGTTGTGTCGAGCAATTTATACGTTTCTCGCCATGTCACAGAGCCGCTTACGTCACCCGCAGAGCGTTGTCAATGCTGGCTGACCTAAATAAAGTTTAGGAAGAACAAAACTATCTGTAAAGATCTGCCCTCTCTGAGACCCTCGAGTGAAAAGTAGAGACTTCGAACTTTAAACCAGTTTTTAAATTGTGTTGTTAGGCCAATTAGATCCAAAGTTATGATTAAAAAGTAAATGCCACATTTAATTTTTTTAAATGACGGTCTGATTTGATGTGAGCCGCGTCGCAAAGAGGAAGCACATCCCGTCAGTCCACCATTTAACTCCTCCGCTCGGGCCAGAAATGTAAAACCCTCCAATCTTTTTTTCTGACCGAGGCTCAAAGTTGTTTGATAAGCAGCAAAAAGGTTCAGGACGAAAAAATAAATAAATAATGACACGTGCAGAACTCCTGGTCTGACTCAGTAGGGGAGAGATGGGGGGCCGCTTCAAAACCGCTTACTGGGTCGTTTTAGCCACAGACAGAACCAACAAGAAGGAAGAAAAAGTAAAGAATCAGAGAAAAATCATAAACTCTAAATACAAATAAATTATAATTATAATAAATTAATACATCTAAAAATCATATTTTATTCTTTTTATCTGTTTTTCTCATTCAGCAACCTAATAAATTTCTGTTTTTTATGTTTTATAGCTATAACCAAGTTTATTAATGTACAAGAAATCCACATTTTTGGGGGGGTTTCAGTCAGTGTTTAATACAGCTGGCAAAATCAATTGTGAAAATATATATATGATGTACTTTTTTAATTTAGCATATTATAAAAAAAATAATTTTATGAAAAGATCCACTTGATTCAATTGAAAACTCTGGTTTTTAAGAAAATGGCTGCTTATCAATTAATTGTTAGTCAATCTATAAATCAACTTCAGACAATTTCACATTAATTGATAACTTGCATCCCTAATTTATACAGGAATTAATTTAATTTATATCTACTTATATTTATGTAATTAAGCGTTTTAATGATTTGGAGAAATAAATCGAAAAAAGAACCGACAGATTAATCGATTATTAAAATAATCGTTAGTTGCAGCCCTAAACAACATCATGATTGTGTTAGACAGGCACATGCTATTGCGTCATATCAATCGCTGACTTGTGAATTGAATTGAATTTAATTAAAATCGTATCATGACAGACTTTGTGATATCAAAAAACATTGTATTTTCATCCAAATACAATGTTTATATATACATCGCTGCATGATGTATTGTTTAAGCATTGTCATTGCAATGAATGTGCCTGTAATAGTCATATGCAGGAGGCAAATTTAATTTACATGTAAACCATAAGACAATGCACTAAGCAGGTGTTGCAACTTTTATTTTGACAGATTACTTCTGCCAGAGGAAGCGGTTGCAGTCTGCTTTGAGTGAAAAAATAAAAAATAAAAAATTCGTTGTAAAATTTCTGGGACAATAATAATGTTTTTCTGAGAACTGTTGTTGCTCAATTCTTGAGCTGAAGATGACGATTTTGATGAAAATGAAGAGGAAAAAAGGTCAAATCTGATTTAGCACAACTGCTAATATTTAGCATGACAGATACAGAAGCTAAGCTCGTCACAGAGGCAAGACGTTAACGCAATTCAGGTTTGCATGTGATAAATGGAAACATATATTCAGGCCCCAGCACAATAAAACCAATTAAAAAAATAAGAAGGATAACTCTCAAATACAGACTACAAACATACTTGTAACACGCACATAAAAGAGGTCAAATCGGTGCAGGTTCATCGTTAATAAGATGGCAGGATAATTTAAAGAGTTATTCAAGCCAATTGTTGATAATTCCTGTATTTTTTCATATATACTGTACTATATATACACTGTATGTTAGAAAAAATTGCAATGTCATTTTTTCCAATATTGTACAGCCCTAATTGTGAATCATTGCTGGTTTACACCCATAATGACAAATAATGTTTGTCATCATTATTCCTTTCTTTATCGCCCCCCATCGCCGAGGCGGGGGACATAAAAATGCTTTCTGTCGGTCCATCCGTTCATGACTGGGGACATTAGCGACAGTTGATGTCGAGTTCTATCTTGTTTGGTCTGAATGCAGTGTTTGAATACTTTAACTAAAGAAAGTTATAATACTGTTATTCTGTGAGTCAGAAGCTGAAATGTTGGACTAAAAGCCATTGAATGCAATACAAATTCTACCTTTTGACACATTTGTTGGGAAAACTACCCCCACCCCCCCTGCTGTGCAGTAAAATGTCCATGACGGATCATGTGTTGTCATTTTTGAGTCCCAACATTGATGACTCAAGTCCTATTTCACTCGACTACCAATGAGTCAGTCCTGGATTTGACAAGTAATGATGCAACCTGACAGAAAGATAGTAACTTGGATTTTAATGCAGCGCTCTAGCGGCTTGACATCTTGAACTCTTAGATTTTGATACTCAAAAAAAATATCTAGCTTCCACAGCGTTAGAGCACAGATCTGACCGTATCTCTGTCAGTCACTCCATATAGTCTGCTTAGTGTTGTTGCTCAAACAGACCAGAGCCAGCAGGAGAACGGACTACCCCGGCTGTTACCGCTCCTTCTGCCAGACAGAAATAGAACAGAAGCAGGAATACCAGCCAAAAACAAACCTTGTATTTGTGTTTCGCAATTGGCCTTTTCAGAGGAGATCCATTTTGGCTGCTTCTCAGCAGTCTTCTCTCTACCTGATACACTGTGTCAATAGCCGGGTATCTACACAAGCAGTATGTGCTTGCGTGCTGCTTTTATTTTCTGTCCTGCTCTCTCATCCCGTCAAGCTAGGAGTCTTTTGCTGACTGCGAGTGCCTTTTTGAGATTCCGGTCAGGATAAAAGCATCTATTGAATAAATGCACTCAGATGGGAGGATGGGGAGGAACGCAGAGACACAAAAGAAGGGCAGTCTTGGTCAATTGGAAGCGAGCGAACTCAACGCAGTGCTTCTGTGTCAGCACTCAGGTCTGTGAAAGGTCTGTTTAAGAGTACCACCGCCCCCCACTCCCACCTTCACGCGCTCCCCCCCCCTACCCCCGGTGTCAGGACGTTAGGGGTTGTGTAAGTGTACGTGTTGGCCCGACAGAGCCAGTGACTCAGAGCGGTAGCTTAAGCTTGGCTTCTTTTCGGGTCAGTTAGCAACACCAAAGCGCGTCTGAGGAGGAACGTAATAAAGTGTGCCCATCTCACCGCGCTCCACTAGGGGATAAGAGCAGAGGAAAGGGCTGAGGAAGGAGAAGAGAGGGGAGAAAGAAGAAGAAGAAGAAGAAAAAAAAACACGATTAACAACTAACTAGGCCAGAACCGGGTCATTTCACATGAATAATGACATTTGAGGGATCCTGCTTCCTCTGGCCGCCAGCGTTACTCTATAGGCCAATTCAACAAACGTGACCATGGAAAGTGTGATTCATGTCTTTAACAGCGCCTCACATTTTGGCTCAAAAATCAGATTAACTGGAGGGAAAAGAGAGGGGAGGGTGGGGGGTTCCAATGTTCAGAACCCTGCTTGGTTTTTGGGTCTGTGTTGCTGTCCCCCCCACCGACACAGCAAACAGCTGGAGAAACGTTCACAACGTGTCTGCGGCACAGCAATGAGCCAGGAGACACCCTCTGGGTAAATTATTCCTTCCCACGTCTACCCCCTCCATCTTTTGCCCCCCCGCACGCCTTCTTTTTCGTGCTTCCCCTTTCTCCTCTCGCTACTGTTCTCCTTTTCCTCCCACTCTCTCTGCTGTGTGCTTCAATTCTTTACGCTTCATAAAATCCAGACGGGACCCTTGCATACGTCCCGCCCCCACAAATGTCAATCAAGCCCATTTGCCTCATAGCAACAGGATATCAGTGGAAACCAGGCTCCTCCCACCACACTATTCTCCATCTCCTTATAGGGTAACGCGTCTGCTTGTCAAACAAACGCCTCCCCCCCGATCCTTTGCCTTGTAGGGGTCTCCCCTTCCTCGCATGGATTTCGCAGGAGTCTCCTCTTCCTCAGACACAAGGTACACACACATACGCACAGCCGTCTAGATTTCCTGTCATCTCCATGCTTAATACACCACTCATCCCACTGCAGCCTTTTATGAAAGATGTTGTAAACAAACCAAAACAAAAACGCAAAGTGTGGAGGGGATGACACTAGACAAACATATGTGCAGGTGAGCACACAAACTCACGGACAGATAGATGTTTACACAGCTCTCATGAAAAGTTTAAGCCTGACCCTGAAACCAGTTTGGCTTGTTTAGGAAGGGCTCTGTATGAATACAACACATGTCCTGTCGTCCAGTTTGCCCTTTTTTTTAAGTGTACACAAGCCAGCTAGAGGACAGTGTTGTCACTGTCAACGACACACTGTGAAGAGTCAGTGAGGACAACCCCCCGCCTCATACCTGTTTCAGATCTGAAAGCCTCGCAGCAAGACTCTGTCAGAGCAGTCAGAAGGCGGCTGCTAAGCAGGCAAAACTGTCGCGGCAGCTCAACGCCGAACTGTCCTCTCCAGACTCCAAAAAAACGTTCCCCTCGTGTCTCCTTGTGCCTCGAACCAGCAAACAATCAGCACAAAATGAGTGACTCATGCAAGTTGCCACAGCAACACTGCTCATTGGGATCATTTAACAGCCATCATTGTAAAACCCAACGACGAATCAATAAGATTTGGTGAGTAGAGGCAGGCCGGGTAAAAGTGGAGTGAAGGGGGAGGATTTGAAACCTCGTGGCCTGTTTACAGTTTTTGCAAGCGTGGCAGTATGGGCTCGGCTTCTGAGGCAGGTAGGTTGACTCTCCCTCGCCTCGGGGCACACGCTTAGGTGGAGCTTGAGAAAGTATTTCAGTCTCCTGCACCCGATCTGCTGCTCTTGCTCTTGTGGAAAAGGCCAACGTTATTAGCTCAAGTAACGCTATCGCAGAGCTAATAAATCACCCCCCTACCCCTCCGTCATGCGGCACCTTTTTTCCACGGTTAGACGCTCGTAACTGCACAGTCAGCTCTACGGCGTATAACAGCATCAGTGTGCCAACCGGCCCCCTCGCCAGTTGCAGTACTGTGACTTTTTACTTCTCCACATCCGTAACCTCGTTGAGCTACCTCACCCATAACTCTACGCGACAAGGGTCCGAGGGTGTCCGTCACCTTAAAAATCTATTTCCTGCTCCCAATCCCTCTCCCTCTTCCAGCCCATCCCCCTCCTCCTCTCTCTTCCAGGGGCTCTTAAAGGAAAACATTGAGATAACAGCTGCCAGGGCCCCAGGGAGAGCAAGAGAAGGGAGAAAAGAGGTCAAACAGTAAAGAGAGCAGGAATCCAAGGTACAGCTGAAAAAGAAACAAACACAAATGCCACAGCGAAGTAGCACACACATACACACGCTCTCTCTCCCGCTCTCATCCTGACTCACACCAACTGAAACGTAATATGAATATGACACTTCATGCACCAAGTTTGCAGCCCACTGTGTGCTCGAGCTTCTGTGTGTTTGTGAAATGTGTGACACAGAAATTACAGTGAGGAGGTGTTTGGAGCTGAATAGATGGGATCCAGAAGGAAGCAGCAGAAAGTCGGGGTGAGTAATAAAACAAAAAGCACGGGGCAACTGTTCTTCGGACACCTGTCCCTTTCGCTCACGGGCTCCAGCGATGCACAACAGCTGCAAGGACCCTCAAGAGGAAAGACTTTTCACTTACCTCTCCCCGCCATCACCCCCACATACGCCGCCTCCCCCCCGTCGCTTTCCCATTCCCAGTTTTTTGCAGGGAAAACATCTAAAGAGTTGACAGCAGAAGAAATCGTGTAATAAACTGCAGCATCCAGCTGTGCACTCTAATGCAGCGTGCTCACATAGATTCTTCTGAGCATGCATAATACATGGCCGAGCACAGTTTCTGGCTGTGGCAGCTCGTGCTGTTCAGACTGCGTGCACACTTTTCGCTCTGGGCAGGGGGAACAGATGCCACAACAACGACGAACAATAATACACCGCCGCTCGTGCGAGTCATAATTGCGGCCGTACAGTTTTTTTTCCTCTCCCCCACTCAGCTCGTATCGGTCGCTGTCATCTACTGCACTGTTTTTCCACCGCTTCTACTCCGTCGCAGCAACTGTTCGCAGAGAGTTAACAAGAGTCGAACGCGTCCTGCAGCAAACGGGTCGAATAGAGTCCTCGTTTGTTAGCAGTTAATTAACATTTAACGCTCTGTGACAGCGCAGCCCCGGCGATGAGACACGCAGACGCGGGGGGAACGGGGGGGTAAACACTCACCGACAACACGTTAGGATAGTACAGTCCCATCATCGTATTGTGTGCAACAACTCCCAGCAGTTGCCGCTCCTCGCTCCTTTCCTCTTCTCGCGCTGCCTCGCCTTCTCTCCCTCTCCGAGCCTGTGTCACCTCACCAGCTCCGTCTCTCTTGACTGTCTCGCAGATTCAAAATCTCCCTCTCTCTGCCCCCGCTCACTCCGCCTGCCCTGCCAATCCCCACCCTCCCCTCTTCCTCCTCCTCCTCCTCCTCTGCTGGCCTCTGTCCCTGTCACTCTCTCTCTCTTGCTCGTGTGCCTTCTTGTTTCCCCCTTCTCTCTCTATCTCTTTCTCCCACTCACTTTTTTCTTTCCTTCTCCCACTCACTTCCTGCTTTCCTTCTACCCCCAGTCTTTATTTTTGCTGCTGCGCCCCTGCCTGCTCATCTCTTTCTGCCTCCTTCTCCAGCCCACCTCCTCCTCTCTCGCCCAGAAAGCCTCACGCCTCTACCTCCCCTCCTCGCCCTCCTACTTCTCTCCCTCTGTCACACCTGCACTTTCCCCTCCCCTCGGCTCCCTTCTCATGTCGCAGTCCTCCCCTCCTCTTTCTCGCTCGTCTTCTGTTCTCTTTCTCCATGTAGGTGAGTTAACTGGGGCTGCCGGCACCACTGGGAGCGAGACGGAGAAGACTTTCTGCCTTTCTCCCTTTAATCCCTCTCAGACGTGCTCCTTGTTACGCAAATGTGCCGGTGGCTGCACATCCCATTCGTCTTAATGTACACATACTACTGAAATTAAAGGCCTAGCACTCCTTGAAGGAATGCACCTTTTTTCAAACCAAAGTTTCCAACGAAAAGCATTGTATGATGGAAAAAACATCTTGATCGACCTCTAAAAATAGTTATAGTTTGCAATATTTTTGATAGCAGAGTTGACAACAAATAGTTAAGAGCAAATGTTAAGAGATGTTGCACAATGTGTTGGAGCTCGGAATGTGTTTGGGATAAAATTTAGCTAAGACACACCAAATTTTTGTAAAAGTGACTAAATTATAACCATTCTTGGGGGTTTTCATGATCACTTGTTTGTGGCAGCCATCTTGAATTGGGTTATTACGTTCATGAGATATTGTGGTAATAAACCAACACACAAACATTTCTGTTTGCCTTTGCGTTTGACGGCAAGTGATAATGTTAAAATCCATAAAACTGCGCTAACACATATTTTATGGTAACACAAGGCCAAAAGCAACTTGGCTGCAACAAATCTTACACGATGGAAACATTATGAGCATAGCAGCTTATCACAATCATTTTACATAACTGTTGTCATTCGTCTGTGCAAAAACAGCTGAAACAGACAGAAAAGTTGTATTTGCAAGTGATTTTTTTATTGACACTGGGCTCCCTTCTTCTGCTCTGGATTAAATGGCATATGTAGAGAGTCAACGCCTTAAGGGATGGACTTTAATGAGCATCTATCAACAGCTGATGTCGAACTGTGCTGTGAATGATGGATAGGCTGTTCTAGTTGTAGTGATTTTGCATTTTTAATTGTCAACAATTTTTGTGTATATTCTCATAACTTGTGTTGTTTTACTCAAGATCATGAATAAAAATCACCTTAATTGTCAGAATACGAAGAGGAATTGGATTTCCTGAACACAGGGATGAATTAGCCATTTTGGCAAACCCTAACCCTAAAAGACAAGAATATAACTTTATGCTTAAATGCTCACAAAATCATCTACTACAATGCTCCTCAGCTTTACAAAGCATTTAAGCATTTTAAAGATATTTGTCTTGTATTTAATCTTACATCTTATTATCTTAATTAATAAAAACAAAACTTGTCTGAAAGTAAATGACAGATTTGCTGCAGTGCCTGGTAGCACCACCAGGAGGAGCCTTGTCTTGTGTAATATGACGCAGATGCAGTTTTTATTTATTTATTTATTTGTTTATTTATTTATTTGTTTATGTTTTGTTTTAACTAAACTAGAAAAAAACTGAAAAAGGCTACTTTTTTCATTTTTTTATTTAATTATTAAAGCAAAGACAACCTTTATATTTTGTTGGTGCACTATTTGTTATTTTCCGGCAGAACCAGAAACCATTATGGCATGAACTCCTTGAGCATTACGTTTTCACTTAGTATGTTAGAAATGACATTATTTTGGAGGAGTTAACGCATCCAGAGAGCCATTTTACTGTGACCAAAATTGGTTTAATATTCCAAGTTCTGCTAAATCAGGTCAGAGTGCAGCCATTGCCAGTATCTTTGGCACTGGTTCCCATTTTTAGCACAAACTCGTCTTCTTTGGCGACTTCCATCATTTCTAGTATCATTGCGTATCAAAACATTAACCATATATTTTATTTTGGATTTAAATAGCTAAAGCAAAACTCAACTATTGCATATTTTAATTACTGTAGTTTGATTTTACATTTTTACATTTAGGTTTTGAAAACGTAAAAACTAACATAAAAAACGAACGTAAAAACGTAAAAAAAAAACTTTTGAAATTTTGTTTTGAAATGGAAAAAACAAAGAACGAAACATACACGGATTAGGCTGGAAAAGAAAGTTGCCTAACAATTAACAGTAGCGTTGATGAACGCTGCAGAAACATTCTCCAGTGATGGAAGCTCGTTAGCCACTGAAACCTCATGCCAACACATAGGAAGATTCTACTGCCCCCCCCCCCCCCCCCCAAAAGTGTAATTAGGATTCTTCATGAAGTTCTTCTTTGAGGAAGACCAAAAGACCCAACCTAATTGAGGCTCATTGTTGTTGAACTTATATCAACATTCAACAAACTTCTGCCTTCACAGTGCTCTACTTCTCTTTTCCTGCCTTTTGCTCCATTTATCTTGGTTTATTTTTGAACATGCTTGTTTGCTGACCCGCTTCATATATTTTTGGCTCCATGCCACTTTTATTTGTATTACATTATAGTCTCTTCAGCAGAGAGGATTTAGCATATATTGCCTAGCTACTGGGAAAAAAGATGCTACTAAAATATCAGGCAGCTGAGCATGTAGCATTCATGAGTCGGCTCCTCTACTAAACCATTTTACAAATGACCATTACCTGCTTTAAAACTAATGCTATTTAAGTAAAGTATGGACATTTTGGAAAGGTATTAGTAGAGGAAAAATCTGGATGAACTTTCTAAATTAGCCATTGTGGCAACATCCGTGCCATTTCTCAGATACCAAACTCATTTTTCCATTTACATCTGACTATCTGGTTACGACCATTTTAGTTGCATTTTTTCAGATAAAGGTGACTGAGGCCTTGTACACACGTAGGTCTTTAAAAAAACGAATATGTCCGCCAAAAAAATATCACCGTCCACACAGGATCGGTTAGAGGAAAATCTGCGTCCACATGAACCCGCTGAATTTCACCACTGAGCGGTGTAAGAAACATGCCCAACCCATAGAGGGTAATGCAGTGCAAAGATGAAACGTATGTCAGCCAATCAAAATCCTCCAAAATGACCACAGCTTCCTGTTTTGATCATGGCGCCTGGAGGTTCATTTGTGTGGACAGACCGTGAGGTTGAACTACTTTTAAGTACCGTGTTGGAATACAAAGCTAGTAAAACGCAAGACAGTATTGATTGGGAATCATGTCAGAGCAAGTACGTTGACATTTTGTCGCTTTTTTTAGAGCATTACCCAACGGAGTCCTCAGATGAGTTTCCCCATTCAAAAACCGAAATCACGCGGGGGAATTTAACAAGAAAAATGAAAGCAGTCCAAGGGAAATATCGCCAGGCTGTTGATACAGGACGCAGGAGTGGACACGGTCGAGTGGTTCTTCTTTACTTTGAACTGTGTGAACAAATTTGGGGCGGTTCTCCAGCTACTACTAACTTGCCGTCGGGTATCGAAACAGAAGATCTGGATCTTTCCCTGTCCCTACCCTCGCCGTCCTCGTCTTCTTCCTCCACCATGGACGTAGCAGACACAGGGTCTGATAATGAAAGCAGTGTGGATCCTACATCAAAGCAGAGGAGAGACCTGCTTACTGTACGTATACTGTATTTGTAAGATCCATTCCTCATAAATGAAAGGTCCTTAGCAACAAATGTTCAGTTGTTTGATGTACTGTAATTCACAGAATAGGTTTGGGTTGTATTCTTGCTATTATCATAAAAACCACTAAAGCAATATTTGTGTTAGAAAATATGCAATAATCGATGTGTCTAGTGGAGGTAGGATGAGATTTTTTTATATTTTACAGTATAAAAGGTTGCTGTTTTTTAAATTAATGTAAAGAACAAATCACACCATTTTGCTCTTACTCGTCTCAAATTAGGCCTGCATATTTATTAATTTGTTGTGCTGGATACAAAATACACTGTTAAGACATATATTGCAAATATTGGATCTTCTGCTATTAATATGTAGAGGTGATGTGAAAAACTAGAACATCTGACATGAGATAGGATTACTTTTGTAAGTTTAATTGCAATGTTTTTCTTTTCTCTTTTTAAGGCAAAACTGAAAGGGCACAGGCACGACCGGCTAAGAGAAAGCTGCCTGCTGAGACCCAGTGGCTAAATGCTCTTGAGGAAGACCTGCGTGTAAAGAAGAGACTGGTGGAAATCATTGAGTCATCAGAAAAAAAAAGCAGCTGAAAATTATTCTAAAATGTCCAATACACTGGATAAACTTACCACATCGATTGTTGATGGGTTTTCTCTTCTGAGACAGGCCATTCATACTCCTGCACAACCACCACACTACATGCCATATGAGCCAAGAGGTCCGATGTATTCTCACACAACGGCCCACCATTCTGTCCACCAAAACGCTGCAAATTATCCATACCCAAACAACTCCTTTGCTGGCAGAAGAACACAACAAAATACAATACCAGTAAACACCATGAGCACCGAAGATGTCTCCCACACACCTGCTGAAGCCACTGGGCAATTTTCATACACCCAGGCTCTCTTTAGTAATGATTAGAGTTCCATTGTTTTATTAAGGAGCTATTCTGTTACTGTTATGTACTGGTTCCAGTTTTGCATTAGGTTGCAATCAGGTCAATTTGTTTATTACAGTGTTATCTGACAATGTTTTTATATGTTTATTCATACTGTGAAATGCTTAGAATGTAGCAAATGTACACTACTACTAGAAATGGGCTGTTAGAATAAGATCTGTTCTTAAAAAAACACAAAATGAGAAATGTTCAGTATGTTGGTTTGAATAACATAAACATAAATATCTTAAATGCAATGTTTCTTTATGTAAAATTATTATGATTATCAGTTACAAATACAGCCATTTACAGTTGAAAGTATTAGCAGTACAATGTAATACATGCCAGGTCCAATCTTTACAGTGAGCTGTAAAATAATTCAACTTCAAAGTCTGTCCAATGAGCAAAAAACTTATATTGTGTCTCACTCCTGTGTTTTGTCATATGTTATTGGAATTAACTGCAAAAACATTTTACAAAACACTTTCTAAATTCTTGTGCTAACACACACACACACAGTGCTAAGTATAACATTTTATATAGAACAAGACAATGTAATCTACTAAATCTTTCAAACAGATTTTTGTGTTTATGGATCCAAAAACTGAGTGAGGACTYTCCTGACCCGCTTTCCTTCTGCTGTCAAGCTGTCTCTTCTGACCACTGTTTCCAGTTGATTGTTCCTGTCATGCTGAATAGCTTCAGTTATGCTATTTTCATTCACAGTGTCTTTTGATGCCTCACAGAAATTGTGCAACACAAAACATGCATAAATAACAAATGGAAGATCATTCAGATTAATGTCCATGGCTCTTCTCAGGGCTCCAAATAGGGCTTTTAGTCTTCCAAACACACATTCAATCACCATACTGTACGTGCTCGGCACAATGAAAGTCCAAAGTACTGCTCCTGAACATTGCTTCCCCCATTGGTATATTCTTTCATCAGGTAAGGCAGTAGTGGGTATGCGGGGTCACCCAGTATGTAGACAGGTATGGGATCTTCGTTCTCCACAATTTGTCTTGGACAGGGGGGAATCTTCATGTGTTTCAGATTTGTGTTTATTGTGGAGTTGGAAAATACTCTGGCATCACTCCCTGGCCATTTCACAACAACATCAATAAAAGAGTACTTGTAATCACAGGTGGTTTGTATGTTAAGGGAAAACCTCCCCTTCCTATTTAGGTACTCTGTAGAATTGGCTGATGGCTGCTTGATCTCCACACGAGTCCCATCCACAGCTCCAAGGCACTGAGGGAGACCATAAGCCTGCTCAAATCCCTCCACAAGTGCATGTACGGCAGTCTCTGTTGTTGGCATTTTGATGTATGACGGTCCCAAGTACACAGTTTAGCCTTACACACCTGTCTAACTATTTTTGGGACTACCTGCCTTGACAATCCAAATGCATTGGCCGTTTTACGTAGTCTTCCCTCGTCAGCCAAATAATACAGGGTGCATGCAACCTTTTTGACCACACAGACTGGAGATCGCATTACAGTAGTTTCCCCTTCAATGTAAGGACGAAGTAACTCCGAGAGTGACAGTAACGAAGTCCGTGACATTCTGAAGTTCTCACGCCATTCCTCAGGGAGAGCGATTTCCCTCTCAAAGTTTTCCCACCAGCTAGCAGTGCGTCCAGGTCTGATCCAAAACCGGCGACGTCGACGTTGAATGGCGGCACTGTGCCTCCGTATCGGTACGGATAGTTGCTGTAAAATAGCTGACCTCCAAGCGCTTCTTCTCCTTTGTAATTCCATATGTTGGAGCAGCTGTGCTTGCAAAAACAAACAAGCAAAACCTGCCTGAACCAACGTTACAATCAGCGCTTCTCCGAACGTAACCATTTTACCTCCTCTGAATGGGCAAAGATAAACAACTGTCGCACATGTGACGTCACCGCCGCACTAAATGTCGCAGACATAATGCGTGAATCTCCGGTTTGTAATGTCCACAAGCAAACGCCAAGGAGGAGAAAATGCAAATCTCCACTTTGGTCGGAGTTTTTGCTATCATTCGTTTTTAGTTAAACCAAACGGAGTTCACGTGTGGATGAAAGGCATAAAAAATTATTCGGTTTTCCTGATATCCGGGTACGTGTGTACAGGGCCTGAATGTGAGTGTGGAGAAGGGGAAGACGCTTTTGCATAACCAAAGTCAGCTTCATTTAAAGCATTTAAACTAGTGAGAAAAAAGTTTGCTGACTTACCTCAATGTGCTTTCTCAGGTTAGATGGTGAGTTATGGAATGCTGAAAGGTATTTTACCCGTGGTAAACAGAGAAGACATTTGAACTGAAACATATTATTTTTAAGTCCTAAAACCTCGAACATTGAACTGAGATATGGCCATGGGTGTGCTGGTTTCTCTCCTTGCGTTTCCTCAGTGGTCTCCATTGCATCTTCTTCTTCTTCTTTTGTCTGGTTCTGCTTGAAATGAAAGTAAAGTGATGGGAGCGCACGCTCCGCTACCGAGAGTTAACGAGTGTGACGTAGGCTATAAGCTACGCATGTGATTGTTTACCTTTGTGACGAACATAGCTTGTGGCCAATTGCATTTCATGAAAAGAAAAACTGGAACAGCGGATTTTTTTCTTTTCTTTTCTTTTCTTTTTTTACAGCAGATTATAAAGCTTTGCTGATCTAAAAGGAACGAGTAACGACAAGCTTCCTAGAAATGTAGTGGAGTAAAAAGTACAATATTTGTCTTTGAAATGTAGTGGAGTAAAAAGTACAATATTTGTCTTTGAAATGTAGTGGAGTAAAAGTAAAAAGTTCCCAAATAAATAACTACTCAAGTAAAGTAAAGATACTCAAAAAATGTACTTAATTACAGTAATAAAGTAAATGTACTTCGTTACTGTCCACCACTGACTATGACGTCCTGCAGCTGCTCAGCTCAGCTACTGTCAGGTGTCGGGTTGTGGACTGGACCAACACCTAACAGAATGTTAAAGCCACTGATGTTGGAAATAAATGAGGCTGACTGCGATTGATCCATGTGTAAATGGAAGATCAAGGCTCTCAATGGTGTAAAGAGCATGTTCAAGTTTGAAATATCGTCATTTACAGGTCAAAACTCATGATAAAACGTTAACCTGCTAAAATTAGTCAGAACATACTGTCTTTATACTATCCCAGATAGATTTCAATCACCAATGCGCAAAATATTTGTCTAATCGTCCATCCCTAATACAAAAATCTGCTTTCTGGTGAGCATGCACCACTGGACAGATTTTAATGAAACTCACAGAAATGGATGAGAAACCATCGTTGCTAAGCATCTTATTCACACTAGCAACAGAACATCTTGGCCGGAGAAGTTAAAAAATAAAAATCAAATAATAAAATCAGAGGAAGTGCAAGAAAGTAGCTGCTAAAACGAAATGAGGATTTTCTACTTGGGTATGTTTCCAGCTTCTTACTCTTTATAGTGCCAGATGTCACTTAAAATGGTGATACATGTTTAAGGTGTGCATTTAATAAAAAGATAAAAGTGTTGAGTGTTGTTTGAGTAACAACCTGGTTTATGACAGATATATTCTAATACTTTTTCTATATTTTTGTCCAAATTATATGCAAAAAACTGGTGGAATTGTTCCTAGATTTCCAGTGACAGAAGCGGCTTTGTTATTTGGTACTATTTTGAACAAAAAATGTAAAAATGTTTTCTATAATGTAAAAAACATTAATTATATTGTATTTTGTTATCAGTAGGTGTTTATTTTTTGTGATTGTGTGGATCAATCCTTAGGAAAGCCTTTTATTAAAGAAAATAATTTTAGTTTTATTGTATCTAACCTGTAATATAACGTTTGACACGATTCACTAAAAAAAACGATTTTAACTAAAATAAATGAGCAATTCAACCATAATTATTTGAAAAATATTAATTTCAAATGTGTTTTTTATTGATATGTTTATTAAAGGCTTTACTTATTTTGGTTTTGAAGATAAAAATACTGCTGCTGTGCTTTAGGGTGTTTGGGATTTGCCTGGGTAATTAAAGGTAAATAAATAAACTAGAATTAATTTTCTGTGGTTGCAGTCGTTGACTTTAAAACGAGAACTAATACTGTATTCAGTGATAGCTCAATTATTCTGGCAGAAAATAAAAGAGGAGAGGTTGTTAGAGAGACTCTAAAAACCGGTGTTTGGCTCTTTAAACTTTATCATCATCTGATGTTAAAAGGCGGCGGCAGACAATCGTGTTTTTGGCCCGTATCTCGGTGTGCGCATGTATATGTGTCTTAATACCAAAAATATCTTCTGAACTATGGGACGTCTTGATGAGGTGGATGGATGAGTCAGCTTTAAGCCTCCACCTGCAGAGGGCTCCCCTCCTGCTCCCCTCACTCAGCTCCTCTCCAGGCTCTTCCTTTCAGGAGCCTTTGATCGCATCACTGCTGTTGACAGTTTAGCACCTCTGTGCTGTGAAAGCCTCAGCTGCCCGGCATTGTTGCCTTTCCTTTTTTTTTTTTTTTCTCAGGTCAGTTCACACTTCCAAGCCCCCGAAGAAGAAGAAAAAGTAGACTGGCTTCTTCGCTTTCCAGCAAATAACTGTTCACAGCTTAATGAGTGAAAATATTATTAATCGCTGATGTAAAAAGGTGAAAGGCGGGCAAAGTTAATTGTTTTTGCCTGAGTGTTTGGGTGTCTGTCAGCAAAACAATCTTGTATTCATTTGTATGAAACTCTCAGACAATAATCAGTGGATGCAAATATGTTAGCAAAATATCTCATGAACCATTAGCCACAGTGTAATCTCTCAGTAAGTTATTACTAAATGTACATTTACAACTGATTAACTACTCTTGGAGTCGGGCAACTCAAGGTGTCTGTCACAGCCAGCTGAACTTAGCGAACACAAAAAAAGACCATAACAGATATTGAGCTGAAATTTGTTGTGGTAGTAGCTGAAGGTCATCCCCAGTAGATTGTGCATAATGTTTTGTTTTTTTTTCTAGGTTTGACCAAAACCTACAACATAAGAAGATCTCACTTTAAACTCCGGCACAAAACGTGTCAGGTAATGTGTGATCCTTCAAGGTATGCTGGGCCGTTGATTTAGAAAGGAAATGATTCATAGCTTCATCGTGTTGCAGTGAAATCAAAACGGTTTAATTGACTTCCAGGCATCCACAGCATCCACTTAGCAGGAAAAAAAAAAGAAAACCCTCACTCGTTTACTGTGGGAAATAAAAGCATAAGAGCGAAGAGCTAAGACAGATTGAGTGCAGATAAGCAGCCAGAGGTTTCTGAGCATCCCAGGGAGCGAAGGATGAGGGGATTACGAGCAGAGCGTGAGAGGATGAGTGGATGAACACAGGATGATCTAAGGATTAACCACGTCAACTGAGCAGTCTAATAACACAATCAGCCAGCTAATACAAATGCCCGGGAACAGATTGTATATTTACAGGCAGACAAGTTGGAAAAAAAAAAGGCATTACAGCAATTTTTTTTCCTGCTCTGAACATGTTTGCCTGTTTGTGGGCAGAGAAGACGAGAACATCTCTGTGTTTAAAGGTTTAAAGATGAGATGAGCGTGTCCTGCGAGCTCAGAGATGATTACTATCATCGAGGGGAGAGAGAGAAAGTAGGTGGAGGATATGAATAGAAGAGTGATAGTTGTGGAGGCACGTCTTCTTCTACACAGGCGTTAAATTCAAATCCACGCCCCCACCTTGTGTTGGAGAGAACCGCACGGAGCCGTGCTAACCGCTCGCTGACGGAACGGGCTTTCTTATACAACATCACATTTCTGCAGGTGTTTTCGCTGCCCTTACCTGACTGTGAGACGCGTAGACGTGGTAACCAAGGGTCAGCGGGTCGTTGTTCTGAAAGAGAGCAGACATTTTCTGTTAAACACAGTCTGTAATTTGTAAAGAAAACAGGCAAGAGGGCATGCATGTGTGCATGCATCTGCGTTTATCAGTCTGTACCTTTAGATAAATATCTCATGAAGTAAACAACTGATTTTTATGAAACTCAGAAAATGATTGATGCTTAGAGTTGACTAAGCTTGGGCGGTATGACAATATTATGGTATACATCAGTATAGAAATATGTGATTATTTATTTATTTAGATCCCCATTAGCCATTGCCGTAACAAGAGCTACTCTTCCTGGGGTCCTTAAAAAAATGCAAAAAATGGTGACGGTCTTTAAAGATTATAATGGTATACTTCTGGAGCCTAATCACATAAAATATTTTAAATTGCTCTAGTCAGAAAGATATGCCTTCTTTGTCAAAAAAATTGTCAATTTAGTGTCAAACGTAAGACTTCAAACTATACACCAGTTTTGAAATTGTGTTGATATGCCAAATAATACTGGAGTTATGAGAAATGGTATACGCCACTTTTTTTTCTGAACATGACATCTGATGCCTGTTGCAGCAGCAGGAAACACAGTGGTCTCATGGAACCAAACAGCTCAATCCACCGTCAGTCTCATCCTTCTCTCGAGTCAAAAAAAATAAAAAAACACCCCTGACCACCACCACATCTTTTCTGCCAGAGGCCCAAAATTATTTGGCCAGTATCAAAAAATTTACAGAAGAAGAAAATAAAAAGATATAAAAGCTTAACAAAGTTCGGCAGAGATGGAGAGACACCAGCCATACATGCCTCCACGCCCATTTCACCCTGCCCTGGTAATAATGTATTATCTAAAGATAATACGTTGGCATGAAAAATATCAATACCCCCAACTCTTATCAACCTTAGAGTTGAGTTCATGTTGGGGTCAGTTCTAGAGGCGGGGCCACCGAGTCATTGGCCTATCTGAGATCCGATTGGCCCCCTGAAGTGCCCCCGTCCTGTCACACATCTGTCCTTTGCGATGATGGTGGATGCAGTTCCATGTCCAACCACGAGCGGTGCTAATGAGTCAAATAGTAAAGTCCAGCATGAATAAAGCTTACAGAGGTATTTCTTTCTTATTAAGATTTGACCAATCGTGTAGAAAAAGTATTTCAACTGATCAACGAATGCTGGATTTTCTTGCATGCTTTATGTTTGTGAGTACTTTATCTATGTACAGTAAAAATGCATGTAAAATTGTAGAATTTACTGTGCAAGCTTTTAAAAATCATTAGACATTACAAGCGTTTGAACATGTGAGACTGGTTAAATGTATACATCTTACAAAACTGGTGATTTGTGTGCAAGGATGTTAAACAAATATTTGGTCCCTCTATGAATATTATGGCCCCATGATGGCCCCTAGATCCAGCAGTGGTTCATGTTAGCTTCACTTTCAAACTGAATGAAACCGTCTGTGGCTTCGACAGTGTTTTAACAAGCTGGGTAAAGTTTTTAAAGACAGATGAGGTCCAAAGTATTGGCGTACTTCAAGCTCGCTGACCATAAAAGGACGTCTTGTACGTCCTGGAAGGTTTCCTCGACTTCCAGCAGCAGCACACAGACAGAGGGGCTGAGAGGAGCCAGAAGAAAAACAAAACCTTTTTTAAGCTGCTAAATGGACTTTAAAAAGTTAGACATGTCTGTCTGCTCCATTTCCATTGAATAAATGTTTGAGGAAACGTTCTAAAACACCCCACAACTAATCATTTTTAGCCAGTCCAAAAATAGTAAAAGTAGCCAAGAGTCATTCACAACAAACAGATCAAGGATAATGTTTTTCCTAAGGTTTGACCTGAATGTCTTCAACATTTTTCCATCATAAAGTGGTCTCAGTCTAAAACTCTGGTGTGAAAAGTGGTGAGTGACATGCAATTCATCTGCCAATCCTAGGCCTTTGATTTCACATGAAGCAGTTTATTCTGTTTGTTCAGTCGACTCCCATTTTGTCGTGTCTCTGTAGCCGACTTTACGGTTAGGTGGCGTTTCTGACTGTTAATCAAATTAACTCCACCGACGACACACACACACGCCTGCTATCTCCCCAGTCAGCCTCCTCTGGAGTTTTCCACCCAGCGGATCTTTTGTCTGCTCGTAACGGCGTGATAAGACAGGGCGAGTGAGCGGATGCGAGCGACGGATGAAAGTCGGAGGGAAGAAAAGAGCGAGTGTCAACGTGGCTCTTAAATCATAAATAGGTCAGGAGTGTCAGAGAGCGCGAAGCCCACTGGTGTGGAACGCAATCACGAGCCCTGATGCAATCTCTGCTACATTCCTCTCTGTGTTTTTGCTGCGGAAAGCAAAGACATCAAACGTCTGCTGTGTGATTAATTAAAGACATCGAATCCCTTCAACGTGTATCGCCCGCCGCCTTTCACGCAAGAGTTTTAGACTGAAACTGTCTCATGTTGAGAATGTTATGCGATATTGTGGTATTTCATGTGATCAGTTAGCAACTGCAGCATGTGTTGTGAATGACTCTCAGCTACTACCACACCAAACTTTACCTCGGTATGTGTAAAATCCCTTGAGTTATAGCTACTTTTGTGTTGGCTAATTTCAAATTGGTGTGGTGGCAATCTTAAATAGGGGTAAAAGTTAATTAGCTGGAGAAGTTCACACAATTATGGTTTTCTAAACGCTTTATTGAATATCATTCAATGGTGTACAGAAAATGGATGGATGGATGGATGGGTTCATAAGATATTTTGCCAAAAGTATAGACAAATGAATCCACAAAATAAAAATATTAACTCTGAAAATCTGACAGGAATCATGTATCTAACTCCTTAAAATAGTTAGAAACCAACATTTAAATGTGCTCATGACACCGTGTTGTGCCTTTATGCAAATGCACAAAAAATAACAACAACACGCTTTTCACTGTAATTACGGCATTTCGATAAGGGGGGGGGGGATTTGGCTCTTCTATGTCTTCACATCTGCAGATTAGAAAACAAGCTCAGCTCCCCCTCTCCCCCGATCTTCCTTTCATGTGGAACCAATGTCCCTAGTCTGCTCCGTCCCTGGAGGGGGGACTACTTTGCTCCACGCGCTTCGCAGCTTGAGCTCGCCTGATTAGTACTGGAGCCATCTCACTCTAGACCCCATGAGGCTATTTCACTAAAACTGAGCACAATGTATCCAAAAATGTTAAAGGAGAGAGGAAAAAAAAGAGAGAGAGAGGATGGTGGTGGTTGGGGGGAGAAAGCGCCTTCGAGATTGAAAAATACATCTTGTGAGAGTCTATCTCCGAGCCAAAAATGTACTTAGTGAACTGACTCGGGGAGGGAGAAGCTCTAAATAATGAATCACCTCTTAGAGGCTTGAATAACATGAATAAAGTATAAACCTGCGTTTGCAACGACAGCAAACTCCTAATGCAAAACACTGCAGGTATGAAGAAGCAAAAATACTCCAAAAAAAAAATAAGGCCCAGCCTCCGTTGATGGAATGCACGTCTCCCGCTGCCATGCGTGCCAAGCTGCAGCCATTTTGGCAAAATCTTAAAAATAAAATTGTTTAATCTCATGTGAATGAAGTATATGTTGCCTCATCACATTTTAACTTAAGGTCTGTAAAAACTGACTGAGTTCTAGCTATTTTTGTGTTGACTAATTATGGTAGGTGTGGCAGCCATGTTGAACTGGGGTGTCATTTGTAGATGCACACTCAATGATTGTCATTTGATGTTTAATTTAAGTCTGCCCCAGTGGTTCATGAGATATTTTGCCAACAAACACGATTGACTACAACAATAAAAGCATATTTACCCATTTTTGTGTTTTCTAAGGTTGTTTAGTTGTGGCAACCATCTTGAACAGGGTTGAGTCAAAAATTAAATGCCAGCCCACTTATTACTCCCTTAACGTTTACTGGAAGTCTGTTAAGTGAAACATGATACATTTTGTTGTCAGTTCCAAAAGTCAATCACAAAGGTTTAAAGACAAATCTCACATGATCAGTTAGGGGGAAGCGTTGGAAATCAGTCTCTACCACAACACCAAGGTTGATTCGCTGTGGCAGCCGTCTTGAATTGGGATGACGTAAAGGGTAATCAATTGTAGATGAACATCCTATGATTACTTTGAGTGTTTCATTCAAATCCGTCCAGCGATTCCTAAAATATTTGCTAAAAATGCAGACAAATATACACACGTTTGTATTTCTACTCTTATTGAGGTTCAGTTATAGTCACTCTCAAGTGTCACGCAGAATTCCGCAGACAGCAAGCGCTCCCTCGCAAGTGGTGTAGGTGTTTATGTTCTACGCTTATGTTAGTGCAGTAATCCACTAAATGACGTGTGGCGGTACAGTTTATAACTTGTAAAATATTGTTCAAGGAGAACAAATGCTTGATGGACAAGCTATTTGAATGGTGAGCAGGCCGTGCAAAGTTACAAAATTTAGAGGTGCATGACCAGGCAAGACTATATAGGGTTTAACGTGCAGAGGCAGGAATGGCGTGATTACGTCACTGTTGGCGCGTACACACTTGTGTTCATTGCATCAACTACAAAATAAAAAACAGGAAACTTCTGATTCTGGATGTTGGATTCTGAAACAAAATATTGGGCCTCATGCAAGAACCGTTCGTACGCACAGATTTGTTCTTAAGTTGTGCGTACGAGTGATTTAGGAGAATTTGTGGCATTCACCAATGTTTTCGTATTTGAAGATTTTTTTCAGATACGAACAAAATTCACGAGTGGTCCAGACCTGTCGTATATTTTACAAGCAGTCAGTCTGCTGTTATCCAGACGGGTTTTCCTCCCTAATAACTTTGTATTTCGTTAGTTTGAAGATATTTTGAGTTGAAAATAAATCACACTCCATAATTATGTTGACAATAGGCTATTCTGCTTGAATTAGAGTTATAATTTTAAATGTAATAATTTAGACTAACAATATAAATTGTCCGTCCGTCCGTTTTCTGCCGCTTTTCCGAGATCGGGTCTCGGGGGCAGCAGCAGAGACCCCGCTCTCCCCAGCAACACCTTCCAGCTCGTCCTGGGGGGCACCGAGACGTTCCCAGGCCAGAGGGGATACGTAATCCCTCCAGCAAGTCCTGGATTTTCTCCAAAGTGCCAGACTTATTTTGAAAACATTTTAAAATGCTTATTTCAAACCCGCATCTGAGACCACTTGAGCCCGCGGGGGGCGCGGTACGGTGCGCAGCGCTGTGGCTTGTGAATAAATGAAAATGATTTAACACAGTTGTTTATACWTTTAGCAGCTCTTTTTATYCCACAGCTGMCCTGCTAAAAATGACAGATTTTCTTTTCTGGATCTCTGACAGACGGACTTCAATCTCTGAACTCATAAAGTTCTTATTTTTAATTATCGCTGTCATTTTTCATGAATGGACACTTCCTTGTATCTGAGGCAGGAAACATAGCCTTATATGGTGTTTTTTGGGGTGGTAATTATGCTAATCTCCTCTTGTGTGCACGAGCAGCTGGATATGAACAGATGTAATTTATGCAGCTCATTTACACACTTTTCCTGAAGATAGAAGAGTTTGTTGAATCTGACGTGACATGTTCGTTTGAACCCTTTGTACGAACAAAAGTAAGAGAAATTCAGGATAAGAATACGAACATGTCCTTGCATGAGGCCCATTGTTTTTCTATTCTTGCACAATTCTTCTATTTTTATTTTATAATTAGTAGTTGTATCACGACTAGTAAGTGTTAATTTGTTTTGTGTGTAGCCTACTATCGATAATTTGTAAAGTAACTAGCGTGTGAACCTTTGTACTGATGCTGCTGTGACATCCGAATTTCCCCACTGCGGGACAATAAAGGCTATTTCTATTCTACTCTATAACTATAAACCTTGCTTTGGGACAGTGTACTGGCTTCCATTATTTCTGTAGCCTACCCCTGATTTTAAACCTAACCACTCTTCATACCTAATTCTAACAAACATAATTCACATCTTAGTCCTAAACTTAACCCAAAAATGATGTTCCACCTTATAGGACTGGGTATTGTCCCCAAAAGGACTATTGGTCCTGAGAATGTAAGTGTTTATACTAGAAAAGTTCATTAATATGTAACAAAAAGAAAAACAGGTATAGACACGTAGATATGAGCAAAAAACATTATTGCTCCATAAAAAAGTCAAAATTTACGGACCTGTACTCTGCGTTGAACTGAAAATGGCTGCAGGGTGGGGAGGGAAGGGGCGGGGAAGGCAACATCTGGAATTCATATGTGCAAGAGACTGAATACAGAGCTGGAACACAACGAGAACTGAACAGCACTGGATAAAAAAATAAATAAAACAAATGAAGGGAGCAAAGACAATGACTCATACATGAGTGGAGTCATGTGCTTGACTTCCTTAAGGAACACCGGGGTGGAGGGCGGGGGGCATGGAAGCTGAGTATCTCCGTCTCCATGCTACTCTTGTACCGCCTATTAGAAATGAAACAAATCTCTTTTTTGTATTTATGGCCCGCCGCTGGAGATGGAGGCAGAGCAATATGTTTTGCCCATGTCTGTACACGAGTGTTTGACTCTCTGTTAGCAAAATATCTCATGAACCAGTGACCATATTTTACACAAAAACTCTCCGAAAGTAATTTTTGTGACGTACATCTACAACCAGTTTACTTTTGGAGTCAACACAATTCAAGATGGTGGATGGGTGGGTGAGCTGTAACAGCTGAGAAGGAACTGCAGGGAAACACCAGCTGAGCTATCAGGAGAAAGTGATAAAATGACCCGGAAAAAAAACAGAAAAAAAAAAAACAGATGGCAGCGAGGGAAGGAGGAGGAGGACGAGACCAGACCAGCTTGAGATCATCTCCTGAACTCATGAACTCGACCCCTCTCTGAACACTGCAGGTCGTGGCAGGTGTGTGTGTGTGTGTGTGTGTGTGTGTGTTGAATGTTGGTCACACACAGGATTCATGTCTATTCCTATACTGCCTTGGGACAGAAGCTGTCTACATTTCCTGAGAGTCATCCCACCTGACTGCAAAGCAGGGCACAGCATATACTCAAGAGGACGTGAATCCACTGGTTCCACAGAACACTTATGCGTTAATCCTTCGAACTGTCAGCCGACCCGTCTGAAGTTTGTTTCCCCCCCAGTACCCCTCACATTCCTCCGACTTTTCACAGTAAACCTACACGTGCTTCCTCAAGGGGACGTCGGCCAGAGTCAGAGTGGATTTTGGACGCGGAGCTTGACAGCTCTGGAATCAAGATAATCACAGCTGCCAAATCACACGCTACCTAACAAACCCACGGCTCACTGCGCTCATCTGAAAGGGTGAAAATATAATACAGATTTTCTTTCTTCCATCCAGTTTTCTTTCAAACGTTTGCTCGTAATGATTTGCTCCCCAACTTAATTACCCACAGCGATTACTCAGCAGCATTACTTCGCTGCAGCATCATTTATGTGAAACTAGAACTGATACAGGACTGCTGGGGCTAATATTGGAGATTGTATTTAGAAGAACACTGTGGTAAATGTTCCATTTGTTGAAAACTTAAGCAGGAATTTGATAAATCAAGTGGTTAACCATAACTAATGTAGCATTCTTTCACAGAGGTAAGTCTTTTTGAGAAAAATAATAAAAATATATAAAAAAAGACCTTGACTAGCTAGCATTAGCCTAGCCAGAATGAAGACCTTTTCTTCTGTCTCCATGCTTCTGTGCTCGGTTTGATGTCACGACTGATACAATATTATTCATAACAGGGATGGGCAACTGGCAGCATTGCAGGATGTGGCCCATGGGTGACTTCCATCTGGCCTTCCARAAAAAAAAKTGGKTTTTTTTTTTTTTTTTTTKKGGGAGGTAGACTTTCTGTTCATAGAATTTTAGTGCAAACCTGTGTTCAGTCTGCTTGGATATGCTGTCTGCCAGAAAGGATTTCAATACAAGTTGTTGCATACAAGCCATACATAAACAGCAACTTTTTTTTTTACCAGAAATACAACATAGGAGTCTGCACTCCATTTATGAAAATGGACCTCAGCTTTCTAAAGTGTTTATTTTTAGTTTGATTCTAATATTTATTTTTTAAACACTGTATAAAAGAGTACAACTGTTACATACATTTGAGCATGAAATATGTTAAGTTACTGCACTCTGTTGGTTTATTGAACATATGTATATACAAAAACAGAAGAAAAAAACAGAAGATGCAATCACACAAACATGAAAATAGTGTTTAAACAATAAAAAATGAAGAAATTTATAAAACAATATTTTAATAAATTGTTTCAATATCTCGAGTAACTATAAAAATTAAAACTTGTCTTCATTCATGTCACAAGAACATGTAGCGTCTACAGGCTGAGTGACTGATTGAGCACATGCCGCAGTGCTTATGTAGTACCCAGGCGGAAGAAAAAGTAGTTCAGACTAGCCGTGTGTGATTTAGACAAGATTTTAATAATTTAGTTACTTTCCATTGCATTTATGTTAGTGATGAACAGGGATGGTCTTATAACCTTTACCTTTAACATGCTTGTTTATAATTTTCTTTCTAATCTCCTGAGACAACTCTTTCTTTGCTTCCTCTGTTTCATGTTGACTGTGGTCCACACCATGTCACCAAACAGCACAGTGAGTATCTGTAGCCCTATATACAGCCCCACTGACTGATGACAAGATTATAGACACTTGTGATGCTAATTAGTGGACACACCTTGATTTAACATGACCCCTTAGTCACAGTATTTTCTGGGGTACCATCATTTCTGTCCAGGCCTGTTTTATGAGTTTTATTTATTTTTTTAATTCTGTTGAAGCATGGTTGAAAAACAATGTCTGCTTTTAATTTTTATAGAATTTTTATTTATTACTTGTCCGATTCTAGTTATTTCTGTGACGATTTTGGATTTTCTCTTTCATTAAATGAGGGGTACCAACAATTTTGTACACGCATAGGCCTGCGTTTGGCAAGTGTGCAGTACTAGGTGGCCCTCTGTAAGTGTCAAAAAATGTGACCCCTTCCATCATTTAGTTTGCCCATCCATCCCTGATGTGGAACTATTTGACAGAACCTCCCTTTGAAAATATCCAGACTTTCCCTTTAAAATGGAACTGCTCTGCTTAGCTGTTAATAACCTTGTTATGCTGTTGGTTGTGTTAAAAAAACTTACAGGCAGAATGTCATCATTATATAAACAACTGATCAATGTCAGTTATATAAACAATGTATTTCATGAATGATACCAGCAGGAAGCAGCCATCTCCTAATCTACCGAATTAATAATACGTACACTAAATAACATAAAAATTTCCTTTTAGTTTCCACCTAAGCTGGCATCTACAAATTACATTTCAACTGTCTCTCAACCAGTCAGATATCTCAGGTTGTTATGCAACTCTGTACAAAACGAAGCAGCTATTCCAATCATGTCAAGTTGTCACATTCAAGTTGTTAAAAACAGCAACTGTTTCAGAAATCTCCTCCAAAAATATGCTTCAGCTGTTGCTAAATTTTATTGACTTAACCAACTGGTTTAACCATAATTGCAGTTGGCATTCACAGCTCATAGGACATAAATGAATAAATAAATCTCTGCTATACACTTTGAAATTTAAGTCATTCAAAATACGTCTCTGTGAAATTTATTGCACAATAAGCTGGGCCCAAAAAAACAAACCTTTTCTCAGCTGGCTGCAGGAGTACATTTTTCTTATATTTTTCAAGGCTGAAAGCAGAGAGAGAGAGAGAGAGGATCCACATGCGTTAATGCCCTCGGCAGGCCATTTGTCCTCTGAGCTGCCACTCACGGCTCTTATTAGGTTCGAGAGGGCCCCGGTTCTCCCGTACGCAGTGACAACATAACGCGGGGCGCTCAGCGGCATGCAGGCTAAATGGATACTGAAGCTGACAAACCTGCTCTCAACATTCCCAATAATCTGAGCTCCAGCTGAACGTGTGAGGTGTGTGATTTACCAGCTGTCATTCGGAAAATGGAATGCGGGGGGAAAAAAAATAAATAAAAACGAGGACATCCCCCGGTGCTGCAGCAGAATACTGAGTGGATTGATCATGTGTTGTAAAAGTTGATGGAAGTGAGCAGAATAATAATTCAAACGCCATATTTTGGGATTGTAAACACAGCACCAGGACATCAGCATCAACCTCAGACTGCTGGAAGCACTGAAGCTTTTACTTCCACCAGCTTTATTAACCCGTGTTAGCCGAGCATTCAGTCATCTCTTACATCAGTGGGCTTCAATTAACTATTCACCACGCTCTGTCAAAAAGGATTCCACACAAGCAAACGTCAACGCTATATATTTATTTTAATAAACTGATAACCTATTAATAAAAATTAAATGCACTACTGCAGATGGTTCATATTTAATGTTGTTAGCGGGTGAAATAAGAAAAAAACAATTATTGTAATTGTTTCTCTAAATGCAAACAACATTTTGATGTGCTTGTTTTCAAAGTTTTTCATTTAACGTGTTTGTGCCAATTTTTTTACAGAATGAAATCAATTTTAAACAAACCAAAATCAATTTAAGTTATGCATGAAGGAAGGTAGTACTGTAAGTAGAATGAATTAAAGGGGAAATATCATATAAAATCAACTTTTTTGAGCTTTATATTATGTTATAATGTCATCCCCTTATCAAAAACATACCCAGAGTTTTGCTTTGTTTCATTCATGCATGTTGGAGAAATCCTGCAGTGTCTGGCAGCCATGCAGGAGAACAAAAATGGCTGGTTGGGACTAGAACCACCTTTTAGATGCGGCTCCTCCTCTGGGCTGTGTCTCCAAGCCGAGCTTCCTCATCACAGAGCACGCCTCCCCCCGCCACTCCTGCAGGCTATGAGCAGCAGCAACTAGTAAACAAATATCTGGTGAAACCGCGCATCTGCTGAACTCGTAATACTATTTCTCTGTCCAGTCCTTTTTGGATTAAAACATGCCTATAAGGAAATAGATTTTCAGATGACACGGTTCTTAAGAAACTGATTTTATTTTTGGAAGTAACCCTCCGACACAAAAACATATTTACCGTTATTTATATATTTGTTCGAGACACTTTACGGTAGGGTTGGGCAATATTGGCAAAAAAATTAATCACGATTAATTGTGGTATTTAGCCGATAACGATTAATTTGACGATTAACGCCCTGAGTCCCTGGACACCCTTATTTTATAGTAACATGACCAATTTAGTGGGAAAGATTTGCTTTTTTGTAAAAAATTGTTCCAAATTGTGTGAAAATTACATATTTCAGGCTGCACATCATATTTTAAATTGTGTAGATAGATAAATAAATTACAGAACTTTATTTTAATGTTCGTCATATTTGAAGTGGAGAGGAGCACTGAGCAGACTGACCGGAGTAATCTCCAGTCTGCCTGCTGGCATTTATTGTATTAATTGTCAAGTGCCAAAAAGTAATCGATTAATGTTTTTCTGACGATTAATTGCACACGATACGATTATGCCCAACCCTACTTTACGGATGATAGCTTTCTGAACAAAAAAGGAATTTAACAATGGAATAAGATAAAATGGAATAAGATTATCACTAAGACGATGCAATTCCACCACTCAGAAGTACACAAACACATTTAGCTTTCGTAACTTATGTTACGATCGGTGTTCTCTAGTTGGCTTACACCACACTTTAGGAATAAATTAGCCCAACACTGGTGTTTGTGTGTGTGTGTGTGTGTGTGTGTGTGTGTGTGTGTGTGTGTGTGTGTG
>NW_013953372.1:80857-98069 GCF_001266775.1 Austrofundulus limnaeus
ACATTAAATTAAGATAAAAACCTTTTCCACCAACATGGTATTTAACAACCAATCTGGGCCCAGATAAGACTTAATGTGGGATCAGATTTGAGCCACGGGCCAATATTTGGGGATCTCAATTTGTTGTGCTCATTTAGAAATTACCTTTTCCGTTCAAACTTTGACATGTGACCAGACCAATTTTTTCTTCCACTCCTGCACAATGATAAGAAAAAACATAGAACAGCTTCAAATGGGAAAATGAGTGACTCACTACAACCACACCCACAGTGCATGAAGGTCAAAGTTCAACTCCTGCAGAGATGTCAGCAGTAACATTTTTTCCTTCTCTTTCTTTCATCAAGTAAGGAAAGGATTAAAGCACAGAGACTGTGTGTCTTCTGAGAGTCAGAACACTGTAATATTTTCCATCCTCTGAAGATTAGCTTCACAGACACGCTTCTCTTTAATTTTATGGAGCTTTCTGGGAAAGTGGGTCCGCAAAAGCTGGAAAACTGAACATCAGTCAAAAAAAAAGGGCTGCCTCCAAGAGTAATAAAGGATAAAGCAATATAAATGTCTTATTTTTAAGTCTGAACAATCCATCTGAGACACATAAAACACTGTGGAAAAAAATGCACTATTTAAATGAGACTTTTAAAAAGTCAACGTTAAACTTTGATTAAGAATAACTTTTTGGAGCTGCTGATGACCACCAGGTTTAAGGCTGTGGCCTCTTTTCATTATAAGTTTATTATTATTTTTTTCAATTGAATAATCTTTTAGCAAAGAAAGCGTTGAAAATTGCAGCTTCAGAAGTCAATCATGAGAATCCTGTCAGAATCTGAACACAGTTAGCGTTTATCTTCATTTGCTTTAATTAATCACTTAGCATTTCTTAAAGGAATGCAGATCACCAGAGCTTTAAATTAAGATTATGTTGTGCTTAGAAGGGAAGGAGTAATATTTCAGCCAAAACTTTGTTAATCAGAGGCTCATTCACAAGACGCCTCAGTCCAGGTCTGAGGCGTGTTCTGGACGCCTCCGTGTGTCTTCTGAATGCACAGAGGCACCGAGCGGAGAGTCAAAGAAAGCTCACCTCTGTGCTGCCAGAGCAAGGATCAGCAAACATCAGAGCTGGGCCAGTCCAAAACAATTGGAAAAAAAACAAACAAACAAAAAAAAGACCTGCGGCGCCACAGCTCAATAATGTGATAAGCGGATGACATTATTTTCTGATGCTCGCAGAATCAAACAACAAACAGATTTATTGCAGGGGGAATATTGATGATGACACACGGCAACTTTGCAATTAGTTAAAAAGAAAATAACCACAAAGAGGACCCCTAAAGTGAGAGAATATGTTTTCCTTTTCCACTAGTGCCACTTAGTGTAGTGTCAGTCCGGTCAGTGTCAAAACGGGTCAGTTTGGGTGCTTTTCCATTGATGTTCCAGTCCGGTTCCAGTTTTGGGCGGTTGGTGGGAGTGGTTTTTGGGTTTTTTCAAAAAAAGAGTTAATGCGCAAAATGTGCGATGGAAACACATTTGCTGAATAAGTTCTGAAATTTTAAAAATTTGAATTAAAGTTGAACGGAAACACGACTAATGCCACTGCTACAATTGAAAAAATGGCGCCTCGAGTTGTTGTTGTAAAAGCAGCTCAGTGACTCCACCCCCTAGCCAATCAGTGACGAACAGTGTTCTGGTGTCACATTTTGGTGTCGACTGGGACCACTTGGAACCACAATGAAGTACGTACCAAAAAAGGGGGCTGGATCCAAGAATCTGGCCTAATGGAAATGGCTTGTACCGACACTAAACTTCAGTGGCACTAGTGGCAAAGGGGCAAAAAAAATGACACAAGGGACACATTGTCACACATTTAATACGTCGTGCTCCACTTCAGCCCTGCTGAGTTCTGCTTGCTTCTTTTCTGAAGGCTCACATCTGAGTGGGAAGTGGCCAGCTCAATCTGTGGTTTATGGATGACCAGAGGCTAAAGGTGGACTGGTGTGTGTGGCCATTTCACAGAATAATTTAACGAAAAGCCTTATGTGTTAATGAATCTCAGCAACACACACAATTTTAGCTTGTTTTAATTAAAACTGACTGTGTTACAGACATTTTGTGGCTGATTCAAGTCAATTAGCTGTGGTGGCTATCTTGACAAGCTAATAATCATTTGTAGTGTTACTTTTCATTACCATTTCCTGTTACACTTAAATCTATCCAGTGGTTCATGCAATATTCTGCTAACAGGCATATAATCTTAGATTCCCCCCGTCCAATATGAGCCTATAATCTGGGAACAAAGCCTCTTTACTGCCAGTGATAGTGCTAATCTGTTCTAACTAAGAGATTGGGACTGTGGGGAGGAGGCTGGGACCAAGTGAGGGAATGGGGGGATACCATTCCCACTCTCATTTCCGGACTGTCCAGCTGGTTCGATACGTTTTAGAGGCATGAAGCGATTGATCTGAGCTTCTCTTTCCCACACACTTCCATTCACACGTGTTCGTAAGTGCCTTACGTCTGAGCCCGTCTGTCAGCACTCTCGGACAGGATGACGATGTAAAGGCAGTCATTTAGTCCCCCCCCCCCCCCCCCCCCCCCCACAACCAGGAGCAAACAGGCCACTTCACCTCCATTACTGGCTCTTTCAGTGACGGCAAAATGGCTTTCTGTCTTCCACCGGAGTACTTCAGCCTACATAATCCACTCTAATGATATCCCGAGCATCCCCTGCTGTCCTGTGGTGCTCTATTAGCAACAAGATATGACCATTTCAGGGCATCGGCGAGGGCACGAACGGCAAGTTTACTGAGCCAACGGTGAGAGAAAACAGGTTTGTTTCAGATCAAAGTTACACCGATAAAACAACAGGCTCTGAGAGGTGAAGTAATCAGCCTGATTAGGTAAGAGAGGGGCTGATTTACACACACCTATAATAAAGTTGGGAACACAGCGGCCCTCCCCCTTCAAAGTTCAAAACAAGCCAAGACAAAAAAGGATTCTAGTCCAATCTAATATTAGATCCCATGACAGGTTATTTGTTGCTACATAATGACAGATCAGGCTTGTTTACAGTAGCTACCTTGTGGTTTGATGGATTTACGGGGCTATTCTGGCCATTTGAAGTGGGGTTCTGTGGAAAAGCTATAAATAGTTAATATCTTACCTGTTGTAGAACAGCCTCAGCCTGGAGAACAAGCAGCTTAAAACAGCTGGATGCAGTCAAAACCAAAAGGAAATCGAACTTCAAAACTTTTAAAGTGCTTCATGTCACATTTTGGGTTGTAGGTTTATGACTTCATTACAAAACGGTTGTGTTTAGGCTGTTTTCTTTTTTTTTTTACTCTGAATCCAGTTTTTAAAAATATCGTTTGGGGCACCAAGACGCTGCTTTTTGCTTATTCACAAAACATCACTCCTGGTGGGGCCTGAAGCTGTTCAAAATGCTATCTACACCAGGTAAGATAGTAACTGTTCATGATTTCTCCACAGAACCCCACTTCAAAATGGCCAGAATAATGGCTATTTATCTTTCAGCTTCTATTTAAAGGCATAGACGCATCTGGATCATGAATTGTTACTCTTTCTTATTTAAATGCTTTTCCTCATTAAAACAACTTGAACATGTAGCCTAACCAAAAACATAATGTGTACGGACTGAAAATTATCTATAAAAAAATAGACTTCTTCTCACCTGTCCGACCTCACCGAGCCCCCCAGAGCCGTCCATGCGGGGCCGCTTGCACTCTGCCCCGGTGGAGTCCAGCAGCGCGGCGGCCGCCTGTCCGTCGGGCTCCGGGTCTCCTCGCTTCATGCCCCGCACAGCTGCGGGAGCGCCGCCCGGGTTGGGATGCACCCCGCCGGCCATGGCGCTGTCCAGCTCCCTGTCCCGGTCCATGAGAGTCCGGGACACAGGCAGCATGATAGATGCGACGTCGGTCGACATTAACATTTAAAAAAATAATTCTTGCTCTTTCACTCCGCTCGATTGAAGTGTGCGCAAAGATAATCTAATCTCCTGCCCTCAAAAGCCAATCAGATTGATAAAAAACTCGTAATGTGGCAAGTTTTTTTTTTTAATCCCCCCCGCTAGAATAAAAAAAGAAGTAGGCTCCAACACGAGCGCGTTTTTCTGAAGCTAAGTAGCTCCTGTATAGAGGCCTGCCTTATTTGGGGTCATAACAAAACCAATTAAACAAACACCGACCGCAGCAATGGCTCCTGCGCTCAGTCTAACGCTCACTTCCCATCCGTCTGCGCTCGCTCGCCTGGTTTTTCCTCCTCTTCCTCAGTAATAGCCGACTGGTTCTGGAGCCTACAGCAACATCAAGACGCGCAGCCCCTCAAACATGTCCTCCCCGTCGCCTCTTTCCTATTAGCCACAGAGAGGTTCACTGAAAGTCAGTCCTCATGTTAGTCCGCAAGTCTGCGCGTTTAAAGGAGAAAGGAAAGGACGCACGGACAGACGGACGGACGGATAAATGGATGGAGGGGCTGCGGTGTTTTCTTTCTCCCACTCCTGGTTATTATTTCCTTCCCTCTCTGGGTTTTCTTTTTTTTTTCTCCCTGTAGCAGTGTGTGTGTTACAGAAAGGAAACTGTCCTCCCTCCCTCCCTCTCTGTAGTCATTCCCCTCCTCCTATCTTCCGCTCTGCCTTTGAACCAGGCAGCCATGCAGCCCGCAAACACGCAGCGTGCCGCAGTGCTTCTATACATTTCACTGAGGGGAGGTGCGCGAGTTCATGAGGAGGAGGAGGGGGGATAGCCCCTTGCTCCACAGTCCACCCCCTCAAACTTTCTTCCCCAAATCATTCCTGACTTTAGTGGATCCCCCCTCCCCTCCTCCGTTTGCTGGTTTTCACCTCACATGACTGGATATCAGCGGGCTGGGCTTCTCTCCCTCTGCAAGATTTCATGCCTAACTCATTACACAACCATTACCCAGGCCAAGGTCTGCTCATCAGCCCAGCTGTGAGTCATACAAGCACGGAGAACCTTATGTTCCTCTGGCACTTTTACTGCTTGGATGACACCCAGTGGTCAAAAGGCTAACACAGGAAGCAGACAAACTAAAGAGTTGCTGGACACGTCCACAAAGTGGTGCTAGTTTGAATGATGTCATGAATATTATTTTTTTTTATGTTGCACAATGAGGCCAAGAAGGGATTTCCTGGCACTAAAGGGTCCATTTCAAAAGAACAAAAACATTTTTGAAAACATACAGGTTTCAAAAACAGCATTGGGAATCTTACATGGGCTACTGCAGTATTTTAGATACCAGTAACATTTGACTCACTTTTGTGCAAATCCCATTTACACCAAAAATCCATTTTATTTTATTGCACCCAGTACTCATTCCTCATTTTCCCAGCACAGGTCATATCAACAAGATTGACCTCCTGAGAACAGCTGCAGTTGGTCCCAAATGTTGCAGCTCATCTTTCAACACAAAACATTTGTCCCTCATACCCGCTCCGTTTGTTTTACTGTTAACGAGCTCTTTGTATCATTTCATCCTCCTTTAACAGTGCGAGCCCTCTAAACCACATAACCCTGAAATTATAATCATTTGTTTTCTGCATGTGGGCCAGGTAACAATGCTGAATTTGTTTCTCTTTAAGCTTTATTGAAAAAGAACAAAGCACAAAAACATTACATTAATGAGAGGGAGATGTGTTGACAAATTTAGCCACTGGCTTATTTCTATCTGCGGCTCCATACAGGCCAGTAAACAAAACAGGAAGTACAAATGTAAATTAACCATTAAATATAAAGCTAAAGCATGTTTTTGCTGTATTAAAATTTTATTTTAGTAATTGAATTTTAAGTATTTTACTTTTTCAGAACACATTGCTTTTCATGCAGCTTCAATTTATCCATTAAACGGAACAAGAGATGTTCATAATTTCAGTGTAGTCAGTGGCATTTATTAAAGATGCAACGAATGACGTCTCCTCGTGCCTTTACATGACATGATCCTTTTATGCTCGCTCACAGTCCATGATTTGCTTTCAACCAATATCTCCTGTTGGAGCCATGCAGAGGTGGACACAGCTAACCAAAAATTTAGCTTCACTAACAAATCAATTTCCACCTTTTTTATTCACTTTCAAAATTAGTCTCAAAGGCATAATGTTTTTCCCCCAAGCAAGGCAAGTACCTAAAAAATTAGGTGCTCTACATACCTACCTACCTACATAGTAAAGCAAGGTTTGGGATAGAGAGAGAGAGAAACACCATCTTTTCAGTTTTGGTGGGTTCGAATACACTAAAAAATGGTTTTGCACAAAACTCACCGAATGATGAAAACAATTCAATGGAAATCAAAACTTTCAGTGCTTTCTTTTGTCAGTGAGTTTAATGATATGCACTACTTTATTTTTACAGATTGCAACAGATATTTTATGCTGGTGCTACAATATTTTTGTTTTGTGCTACAAAACCAGCAACCTCTGCAGCACCAGTGCTTTAAACTAAACAAGTTACCTACACCCCTACATAGAAAAGCATACCGGTAGTTTTTACTCACCAAATTAAGAAAAACTTTTTTGCCAACTGTTTGCAATGTTTGCATTTGCTCAGTCAGTTGTCATATTACATAACTGTGTGTATAAACATTCAAATATACTTAGTTTGTCCAGTACTTGTTTTTTTAATACTTTTTTGAACATTTTTGTTAGGGCTGGTAACGTTTCGGGTCAGGGAGGTAACATTTGTTGTCACTTGCCTGACAGGGCAGGTTTAAAAAAATAAAAACTTGTGAAACTCTGACAGATTGCTTGATAAGGCAATGCTCACAGTCCAGCTATATCAGGAACATCACTGCAGCATGTGAAAGATAACAGTAATGATTCTCAAGGATGTAGTGATGCATATAAAATTTTATCAGTAAAGAAAATAAATGATATTAATTTAGGGTGAGTAAAGTCAATTACCAGTTTATAAATCTGCTTTGTGCCACAGCTCTTCAATATGTGAGCACCTGCTTTACCTGAAGACCAATTTGCAGATTTAATTAGATGCAGGTGTTTGTAAAGCAAATTACAGAGTGATACCTTCAATTATTTCATTAACACATTTTATTGCAGGTTAAATGAGTGACATCTGTGACCAAAAGAAAAAACAGGAATAAATGGAGACCAACCACAAAAGCAATGGTTTTAAGATATTTATTAACCTACTAGATCATTCCAACTTCAAGCATCAATTCTCGCATCTGAAAGGACAGGAAAAGGATCGTTTTAATAATTCACGCCTCATTAAGTTAAATCATGCTGTCACATAAAACTGTAGCTACAACCTTAGGCTGTGTTCAGTCAGGTTTATTACAAGGCTTTCAAAGTATTTATGCTTCCTGAGTTTTTTTGGAATAAGTTTTCTCACCGTCATTGGCCAAAGCATCCCTCAACACAAGGCCCATCAAGTGGTGAGCAGATTTCCGTCGAACACATGAAGTAGATCTGAGGTAACAGCAAATCAGCAAATAACAGCAAATAAATCAGGATCTCATGCAATGTTTTACCCACAATCTGTCTTTAAACGGTTATTTCTGTAACAGTCTTCGTCACAGCCTCACCTCTTCATTTATGTCCTGGAAGTCGCCATCAGGAAGGAACTGGAAGGTGCGAATGTTGAAGCGGCGCGTCTGACTTTGAGGAGATGAAGGTGTGGGATCACTGAAAACAGTCTCTGGCGGGGCCGGGTCCAAGGGGTTGGGACAACTAGAGAGTAGAACATTTATGAGTCACGTAAAGTGGAAAAGAGGTGTTAAATTTGCGTGCAAAAACAGCAGCAACAAAATCCTCCTGTGTGAAAATGTGGATATTTTTTGTGCTCGCTTTTATTTTGGAATACCCGTTGTAAAGCAGCACCCACACAGCTTTCCCAGAGCGGGGGTAGGCCACACAGAAATGCACCAGCAGCACCAAACTGGGATCTGGGGAGTTGAGGAGCCGTACTTCAAGATGGAGAGGTTTTCCCAGCAACATATGCAGCGGCTGATGGTACTGTGGGTAATAACTGCTGTACTCAGCATCTATTATTAGATGGTTGGAGAACAGAAAATGATCATTTGATTAACCATTGTTTTAAAATGCATAACAACAAACGTCTTTTACAGTACTAATCTTTACCTTTAGCAATCCTGAGCTGAACGCCAAACACCCCCTGGGTATGAATTTCAGGACCAAAGGTAGGAGTTTTAACCACGTAGCCGACACTCAGAACTGTTCCCGGCACATACCTGCACTCCACCAGCAACCTGAAAATGACCCCAGTGCAAAAGCATATGAGAGAAAAGTCTTTATACAGTATATCTGCCTGGATTTTCTGGCATGACTATTAGCCATCTTTCATCATAATCAGCTTTTCACCCTGGCCTCCAGTCAGATAAACTCCTAACAGCCACTTGGTTTCTGACATGGTCAGACATCACCTCTCAAAGAGCAGCTCAGAGAGAACATAAATCTGAGAAACAGAGGCTCCGGGTTACTCAAGGCTTCACCGGTCCCTCAGAGTTTACTCGAAACATTTCAGGAGCAGCTGTTGTGTTTATAACCAATGCACCTTTGTTTGGTCAGCAGGGCTCACACTGTACAAGAACCTCAAACATTTGTGTCTCTTTAAGAACATTTAAATGTTTCCAACTTCTTTGATCCATTGTCATAGCACATCAAGAAAAAATATATACCAAGTTTATCTACAGAAAAACAATTTTGTAACAGCTGCTGTTTGTCATTAAAAAAAAACTAAATGACAAAAGCAGCAGATTATCTCCAGCTGTTCAGGTGGAGTTCCAACAGTGCGGTCACTGCAGGTGAACTCAACATACAACCAGCTCACCTGACAGGAGAGTCTCGTGTGATGGTACCGTAGTTGAGTCTGACTTTTTGTACCATGTTTGTGACTTCAACCATATAGACTACAGTCTTCCCCAACACCTGTCAGGGCAGAAACAAAAATAAAAATGTTCAACACACAGTATTAAATAATCAGATGGTGTTTGTTGTTTTGGAATAAAGAAGTATTTGATGCTCCTCCAATCTGAAACAAATCTCAAATAGGCAAATAAATAAAAATACAGATGTTTTTACAAGCCAGGGGACAGTAAGACTGAAGTCCATCAACAAGTAACCAAAACAAAAAATCTTTTGACTTTATATTAGGACATTCAGGGTTTTATCTGGATCTTTCATGGGATTTTTATAAGGAAAACAATAAAAAAACAACCTTTTCTGGATCAAACAGTCCAGAAATCTGATCATGTTTCCCTGTTTAACGTTTTTTGTTTTCGTACAACTCACAACTCTGCGTGTCCCACAGCCATCCATTGGGATTTTGAACAAGGCGTACTCAGCGGTCGCTCTCTGAGGTATGCAGGTAGAGTTGCTGGCAGCGACAAGCCGAGCAGGGGAAAGAGGGGGGTCCGTGAGGGAGGAAGGCACAGAGAAGATCATGTGGCGGTCAATAGTGCACTCTGTAAGGGGATGCACACAAACAGATACACATGCAGTTACGAAAAGGTCACATGAACAAAAAGGTCAGAAATCTCAGGAGGCAAATGATCTTAGGCAAGACCTAAGATTCTGTGTCATTGCCAGCTTCAATCACGCTGTGCTGACCCTGAATATGCTCCTTCACACGTCCAGCAGCTACAGTCCTTACTTTCCTGTCCTCAAAACAACTCAACTGCACTTAGCTAAGTGGCGTGAAAATGCCAGTAGGGATACAGAGTGCAGCTCACCATCCATGGGGTAGTAGCAGGCAGGGGGGTGCTTGTTGAAGCAGCAGCCCATGGAGAGGCACTCTGTCTGGGATATAGAGCTGGACCCACAGGGGAGGCGGTATTCAGGCTGAAGGTTGCACTCTGAGGGGCAGCATGACAAATGTCAGACACACAGTTAAAATAACTGACTGGACTGGAAACAACATCCTTTCAGAAAACGGAACAGCCTTTTAACGAAGTAAAATCCATCTACCATGTTTGGACCTCGGGGTCACAACTGGACAGGAAATCTGAGTCTCCTTTCTTCCATCCTCAGTCATGTAGATCACACTGATGACAAACCTTTCATTCTTTTAGGGGAAAACATTAATACAAGAATTAATATCCTCATAAACTAGATGTTTACACAAAAGGTCACATGCTCAATATGAGGTCAGGATCAATACTTGCCTGCATACTCATGTGACAATGGGACTGCAAGTGGAGAGTCAGAAGGATTTTGCCGTCTTTGTCATTGCTGGCGTAATACCCACAGTGTTTTGGGGCTTCATCCAAATTCATCTTTTTCCCTTCAATATCTAAAATACACATGTGCAACCATACTTATTTTCTTTACCATTAAAGATTAACACAAATACAGCTTTGAATAACAGTCACAATAAAAAACAAAAAACACCATCCCCTAAGCACTGCACCCTGAAATATCTAAACAGAACTGATGTACCTGGAATTTAAGCACCATAAGACAAACACATACCTTTAAGAACTATTTCAGAAACGGGACCAGCGGGAAGGACTATTTTCATCTGATGGGAAGAGCAGAAGACTTCAGCCTTGGTGGCAATCTGAGCAATAGAGGAGCTCCGTGGAATGGCAGATTTGGACGGCTCAATCGGGGCTGGAGTTTCAGGGATTCTTTGAGTTTCATGGCTGCTTTGATACGGGCATAGCAAATCCAGATTCCGATTTTGCCAAACGGAAAAGTCCCAATACTTGATGGGGAAGGAAATAGTCGTGGGAGGCTACAGAGAAAAAAATCAATAATGAAAACAAATTTCACCAAGAACAACCACGCATAGTTTCCAGCTCCTGCATTTAAAAATAAAGTGTGTGAATTTGGCTGTGCCAACAAGAACATTGAGTTCTCATAAGCCGAGAAGCACGGACAATAAAACACTCCACCCTGGCCTGCACAGATGCATGCTGCACAAATGACTTATTGTGAGATCCATTACAAATATGAGCTGCCAACAACAAACTGCTGGTCCGTGTTCAACATGCAAGCAAAATGAAATGGCACAAACCCTAAGCTTCAGCAGTCTTAGTTCATTTTGTTCTGTAGTGTAAATTTACTGCTGTACAAATGGACATATTTTATAAATAAGAACTTGTGTGGTTTCATTTCGATTGAGATGAATAAATAGTTTACTTTAATACAACAAGACAGAACTAACGCCATCCGCCGCTGATGTCCCCCGTCACCATTCAGTAATGATCAACTATTATTAGCTTTGTTGGAATCGTCACAGGCCTTCATTATTTAAATCATCTCAAAGTGAGCAGTGGATAGAATGAGGGGCTAAAGTGATCTTGTCAAACTACTATACAAACATGTTGAGCAGATCTCCCTTGTGAAGCACACAAAATTTGGTTCAGAACGATCATGTATGATTTACAGCCAAACATGTCAACGACGTGATGTGCAATTAGGCCACACACACACACCCCAAAAATTGTACTGCATTCCCTTAGAGAGGTAGATTAGGAATGACCATAGCAAACTGGGTGCAAATTGGCTGAAATATGTGGAATTTAGAGCCAAATGTTTGTCAATGGGCATGCAACATGGATGACTCATAACAAATTTGGTACATCTTAGCCTTTCTATGTGAAAGTTACAGCTTTCGGAAATTTTAACAGATGGATGGATGGAGAGCATTTAAGTCCCCTGCCTTGGCGACAGGGGACAATAAAGCCAATCTTTATAAAACACACAATAGAAAAAAGGTACAAAAATTCTGAAAAGTGAACAGGGAACAGTTGGAATAAATCTTACTTGTAGGTTGCTGTGGCATGCAGGCAGCGGAGAGTGGAGGATTAACCCACGATCTGCAATCCTCTGCAACATGTACCCACAGAGCGGAGACACAGTGGAGACAAACTGCCATGTTTTTGTGTGGTCTGGGATTTAAAACAACAAGTTATTCTAGAGCTTTGAAATCTGCAACAATCACAAATTGTAATATTATTAGTAAGTAAGATGGATGATTCAATAAGAGGAACTGAATAAAAAAATAACACTATAAAAGCTTTTGTTTCCTGCTAAGCGAGAAACCTAAAAAGCTCACCAATAATCTTTTGGGGCTATGTTGACATGCTTAAATTGGTTTAAACAAAGACTTTCAAAGCACAGTGTGTTTGGTACAATGCTGTTTTCAGACAACAGGTCTGTACTGACAAATGCCAAAAATGTTAAATCTTAGTAATCTTGCTTAAATTATTAAAGAAACATTAAATTGATAACTTGGATTTTTAATTTACTTGTACATTAAGCAGAAAACAAAATGTTTTAAAAAACACTCACCTCTGACTTGAAGGGATTCTGGGTTAGCAAAAGGCAGGAAGACAGCCATCTTATCCTTCAGACATTGGAGATGTGGAGTCTTGGGAAGTGGAAAGTCTGGGAATATGCTGGTAGTGTAAGGGAATATGCTGGTAGTGTAAGGGGTTTCTGTACTTGGTTGGACCTTTGGTTCATGGGACAAAGAAGGGTGGGGTAGACTCTTTGGCTCAGGTATTGAAGAGGGGAGGGGTTGGATCTTTGGCTCAGGTGGCAAAGAGGGAAGGGGTTGGATCTTTGGCTCATGGGGCAAAGAGGGATATGGTAGATTAATTGGATAAAGGGGCAAAAACAATTTGTTCGGAAAGAGAGATGGAGAGGGATGGGGTTGGATCTTTGGATCATAGGTCAAAGAAGGATGGGGTTGGATCTTTGGATCATAGGTCAAAGAAGGATGGGGTTGGATCTTTGGATCNAGGATGGGGTTGGATCTTTGGATCATAGGTCAAAGAAGGATGGGGTTGGATCTTTGGATCATAAGTCAAAGAAGGATGGGGTTGGATCTTTGGATAGAGGGGCAAAGAGAGATGGGGGATATGGCGATTTGGTTGGTAGCTGTACGAGTTATATCCTTGGGGAGTCCTTGGTTTCTGAATGTTCTCTCTGGTAGGTGCAACATGTGTTGGCAGCTGAAAGTAAAGATGACTTTGCAGGTTGAACGGTCTGGAAGGACGTTTGGGTTGATCAGTTGTACCGACTGTGGGACTAAGGGGCAGAGAATCATAAGGATGCAGAGAAGAGTAAAAATCTGGCTTGTGGTGGTGATAAGACAGAGGTGGATATTGAGGACTAGTTTGATGTGGATGACTTTCAGTTTGTTTTGGTGGAAGGAAAGGAGGGGGAACTGTAACTGGGGACTGGGTCACCGGTTCTGCTGTGGTTGCAAGATGGTAAGATGGTAGGTAGTACTTTGGATAATAAGAACCTGCTGGAGGTTTGGGACTTTCTTCGGCTTTTGGGGTTGATGACATGTAAGAAAATGGCAGGTTGGGATAATACAGATATCGATATTTAGGAAGGTGACCAGGTGATTTAAAAACTTGAGAACGATCCTTCACTGGAAAATGGTACTGAGAAAGTGGGTATCGCAGGTGTCCATCAAAAGAGCGAGACAATTTTCCTGATCCAGCTGGGTACTCCTCAGACATTTGGGACCCAGGAAAATGGTCACTGCCAAGCTGAGGTGGGCGAGGGGACTGTGGCGAGGGATGGTTGACTTGGGGCAGTTGATGGTACTGGAAGTCAGTGTAGAAATCGGGGGAGTAGTTTTCATAATGGGCAGTTTGCTTCTGGTCTGAAGTTTTGGGAGAATGAACAAAATGGGAAGTGGATTTGGGTCTGATGGTATCTGGGCTGTAAGATGACCGAAGGTCACCAGGAGACAGAACTGAAAACTCAGGTTGAGAGGGTAAAGTGGAAAATTGAGAAATGACTGGGCAGGAGAGAACATACTGGTAATCATCTAAAAGAAGCTGAAGTTTCAAACCATCCTGTCAAAAAATTTAAAATAAAATGTTTGTTTTTTCCCCCCAATGGCAACAAGTTGAATATTTAAAACACTTACATCAGTAGTGATACAAGGTGCTTTGTGGGAAATGAGGAAAGTAAACTCTTGAGGTTGAGAGTTGACCTGGAATGCACACATTTGCGATACAAATGGACCTCTTGCTCCATCCACTGTAAAACAGTACACTTTTCTGTAACCAATTTTTTTAAGGAAAATGAAGTAAACCATTGCTGTACATACTTATAACTGATAGCACAGGTAGATTATTCTTCTTCCTGTGTATTTGAACTGCCATGCCATAACTGGAGCACAAGACTGAAGGGGCAGCCAGGGAGAACAAAGGAGAAGCTGTGGACATCTTCCTCGTGCAGGACAGCTTCACTGGGCTGCCCAACCACAGCAAGGGCAGCACATAACTGCCATTCTGACAAATAGGAACATAAACCAGCACTGATGGACACAAGAGTACTGTGGACAGGAGTAATGATGAGTCACTGCCGGTACCTCCTTGTAGATGTAGCACCCATCGTATGGTACCATCATCTCCAGATTTTGCCATGATGCCTTCACTGAGTAACCACAGGAGGAGGGTAACTGGAAAATGGAGATGGGAGAGGAGCGCTCTGTGGAGGAAAACAAATTGGTTCAAGCTATAGAACTGCTAATCTTGTTTTAAATTAAAAGTAAGCAACCTGCAGAAGTTGAGCGTTCACATATTCCACCTTTACATTTCTATCTTAACTGATGTGGGGACTTAATTAAAACATGCAGATTTATAAAAAACCGTGGCAATAACTATTTATATCAAAAATAATTACAAATGCTGAATGCAACATGAATATCAGATAACCTTACTTCTGTCCACTTGCAGGTGTGTGTATCCATGACCAGAAACAGTCAGGGTCATGACGTCATCATTGCACTCAACCAAAGGCTGCATTGCTTCCCAATCAGAGAAATATGGGCTGGAGTCATCTGACAGGCCCCAAATCTTCCCTTGTTTGTCAAAAAAACCTAAAGAAAAGAAAACAAGAACAATAATTGTTTTTTTTTACAATATTGATACCATCATGTATAAAAAAATTGTAATTCATATATTGCTATCAATTCAAGCTTGCTTATATATGCAATACCTAATACATACCACATACAAACAAGTAAAAATCAAATTAGTCAATTTATTGTATTATCAGTTAATACAATCACATTAATGCCAATCAATAAAAATAGATCTTAGGTAGCCAGCAGATTGTGCCAAACAATCACTTCGTTGCAATCTTTCGTCCAGAGCTGTATGAAGGATTAAGCAAAAAACTTCAATTTGAACTACCCAGAAGAACCAGGTTCACCTGAACATGAACACACACATAATACTTACTTAAAATTACAAATAAGCTACTATTTGCTGTGATATTAGCAGTCATGCACAATAAATATGCTGAGCTTCACATCTGACATTAAGATGACCATACAACTTTCCAATACAAGTCTAAAATTCTGTTAAAATTAAACGTGGGAGAATTGAATTTCTTCAAGACAAGTTAGGCCTTAAATTGTAAAAGTTCCCAAGTTATTTCAATTGTTTTGTTTTATTCTGACAAAACTATGGAGAACAGTGAACTCAGGCGTTGGATTTATTTTGGGAGCCATCTAAAGAGCTGATTTTTTTTTCTAAATTTTTATTAGGATTAGGCATTATAAAAGCAATTGACATTTATTTGATATAATTGTTAATTTGTAGTTTGGAGCACTTTGTTCCACAAAAAAAATTTTTTTAAAGGTCTGCATAGAAAAGGTGGCGTTTCGTTTTTGACCTGCAAAATCTGCTTGATACCCATCTTCAGAGTCTGGATCCGATGAGGACTTTCCTTCCGGTCGGACTTCACCGGTGGTCCAAGTCGAGGTGCCGAGCGTAAAGTTGGTGCCAGTTTGACCCAGTTTTGGTGAGCTGGTTTGGGTCAATGGGTAACCATTAGAAGAAGAGTCAGTCCGAGGCTCGAAAGAATCCGGCTCATTGGCTTTATGTAGCTTTGGGCTCCATGTCACCTCCTTAACCACGCGCCCCAGCTGTCGGTGCTCGCGCTCAGTCCTTTCCCAGCCGGTCGAAGACTCGGTGCCGCCTCGGTAAGTGACCGAACCATCTTTCCTTTGTCCTAAACTTACCGAACAACAAGGCTGAAATGGATAAAAATAAACACCGACAACTAAGAAAATAAAACCTATTCTCGTTTTGGGATTGCAAGGCATCGCCGCTCGGAAGAGACTTTTTTCTTCTTCGGCCAACATGTGCACTTATAGACGTCACCTGCGCGCGAGGCCAATAATTAAGACTCATTACGCACGAGCCAATCACGGAGAAGCAAGGTGCCGAGATCAGAGAGATGCGGAAATGTGAGAAAGTTACCTTTATATTGTTTTGTGTGTTTTTAAATTTCACCAGAGGGAAAAAAAGATCACGTTGTGTTACAAATGTACATGTTGGCAACATCATGAACTTGAAGAATTGATATAGAAGCTTACAAAGTAATCATTGGATGCAAATACATTTTGGAATCAAATCAATTCAAAACGGCTGCCACAGCTTACTGACCTTAAACACAAAAATCTGAAGACATCAAGCTAAACCTGGGTGTGATAGTAGCTGGTAACACCTAACACACATTGAAATATTTTAATTAAAACTTTGTTAGGCCTATTTTCTGTTTAAATCAACCTTGTCTGTTTGCAAAAAAAATCTCATGAATTATTTGATGGATTTCAGTGAAACTGTCATAAAGGAAAAATAAAATAAAATAATGAAATTTAATATTTGGCAATAGTGAAAAGTCAAGACAAGACAAACAGCATTTTATTTTTGAAGTGGTTAAAGATTTCATACAATTTTTTAATGAGCTTTATAGAGGCCTGCAAGAAGATAAATATTAGGTTGTATGTTTGATGCCCACTTTAGTCTGGTGCAGAAAAGTCCACTGAGTCAGAACCAGCAGCGTTCGTCCTCTGACTGATATGAGAAGCCATCAGGGGTCACACATAATGGTGCTGAATTAGTCAGGAGAAAGAGCTTCCTTTACTTCATTCCCACCCGTTTTGGAGAATTGTGCTGCTCTCAAATGAGTTTCATCTCAGTGTTACTCCAATAAAAAAAAAAAGACTAATCCTATTGGCTCCATTAGCACTCAGTAATTGTGACGTAATATCTCACATAGAACTTATTCACACTGAAGGAAACATTTGGGCTCAATTATATTCAAGGTGTAAAAGTATCTGGAGGATAAATGCTGAATCCTGGGCTTCAAATAATAATTATTTACTGTTATTTTATCCTTAGATAATCTGAACAGTTTACAAAGTTGTGCATTATATATATATAT
>NW_013953373.1:0-576 GCF_001266775.1 Austrofundulus limnaeus
GGACACATGTTCCTGTGGACTCATGTTCCTGTGGACACATGTTCCTGTGGACACATGTTCCTGTGGACACATGTTCCTGTGGACACATGTTCCTGTAGACTCGTGTTCCTGTGGACTCGTGTTCCTGTGAACTCGTGTTCCTTTGGACTCATGTTCCTGTGGACTCGTGTTCCTGTGGACACATGTTCCTGTGGACACATGTTCCTGTGGACTCATGTTCCTGTGGACACATGTTCATGTGCACACATGTTCCTGTGGACTCATGTTCCTGTGGACACATGTTCATGTGCACACATGTTCCTGTGGACTCATGTTCATGGGGACACATGTTCCTGTGGACACATGTTCATGGGGACACATGTTCATGGGGACACATTTTCCTGTGGACACATGTTCCTGTGGACACATGTTCATGGGGACACATGTTCCTGTGGACACATGTTCCTGTGGACACATGCTCCTGTGGACACATGTTCCTGTGGACACATGTTCCTGTGGACACATGTTCATGTGTACACATGTTCCTGTGGACACATGTTCCTGTGGACACATGTTCATGTGTACACATGTTCCTGT
>NW_013953373.1:1394-1948 GCF_001266775.1 Austrofundulus limnaeus
TGTTCCTGTGGACACATGTTCCTGTGGACAAAAGTTCCTGTAGACTCATGTTCCTGTGGACACATGTTCCTGTGGACAAAAGTTCCTGTAGACTCATGTTCCTGTGGACACATGTTCCTGTGGACAAAAGTTCCTGTAGACTCATGTTCCTGTGGACACATGTTCCTGTGGACACATGTTCCTGTGGACTCATGTTCCTGTGGACACATGTTCCTGTGGACTCATGTTCCTGTGGACTCATGTTCCTGTGGACTCATGTTCATGTGCACACATGTTCCTGTGGACTCATGTTCCTGTGGACACATGTTCCTGTGGACACATGTTCCTGTGGACACATGTTCATGGGGACACATGTTCCTGTGGACACATGTTCCTGTGGACACATTTTCCTGTGGACATGTTCCTGTGGACACATGTTCCTGTGGACACATGTTCCTGTGGACATGTTGCTGTGGACACATGTTCCTGTGGACACATGTTCATGTGGACACATGTTCATGTGGACACATGTTCCTGTGGACACATGTTCCTGTGGACACATGTTCCTGTGGACA
>NW_013953373.1:5280-7470 GCF_001266775.1 Austrofundulus limnaeus
TCATGTTCATGTGGACACATGTTACTGTGGACTCATGTTCATGTGGACACATGTTACTGTGGACTCATGTTCATGTGGACACATGTTCCTGTGGACATGTTACTGTGGACTCATGTTCCTGTGGACACATAGTCCTGTGGACATGTTACTGTGGACTCATGTTCATGTGGACACATGTTACTGTGGACTCATGTTCATGTGGACACATGTTACTGTGGACTCATGTTCATGTGGACACATGTTCCTGTGGACATGTTACTGTGGACACATGTTCCTGTGGACACATGTTCATGTGGACACATGTTCCTGTGGACATGTTACTGTGGACACATGTTCCTGTGGACACATGTTCATGTGGACACATGTTCCTGTGGTCATGTTCATGTGGACACATGTTCATGTGGACACATGTTCCTGTGGACATGTTCCTGTGGACACATGTTCCTGTGGACACACGTTCCTGTGGACACAGCTCATGCCCACTCCCAGGTTCAGTCCTGATGGAGGTCAGGGTTCTGTGGTTCCAGTCTTGGTTTCACAGAACTCCTCAGGTCAGGGTTCTGTGGTTCCAGTCTTGGTCTCACAGAACTCTTGAAGTCAGGGTTCTGTGGTTCCAGTCTTGGTCTCACAGAACTCTTGAGGTCAGGGTTCTGTGGTTCCAGTCTTGGTCTCACAGAACTCCTGAGGTCAGGGTTCTGTGCAGAGAGGAGCCAGCAGCTCGGCCCATCAGGCCTCAGGTCTGCAGCAGCAGTAAACTCCTCCTCTGAGACCAAAACCAATTTATTAGAGTCGGGCTGCTGGTGACAGAGAGAGAAGCTCTAACAGAGGTCAAACTGACCTGTGGGAAATATCAGCAGCCTGGACGCTGCTGGTACTGGATCTACAGAGTCCTGAGACAGCAGCTGGGACACACCTGTCCCTCTCCTGTCCCTCTGGTCTGAACAGAGCTGTAAATATTTCAACATTAGAGAAAGTAAAGCTCWGTGTTAGAGAGGAGTTCTGCTCCCCTGTCCTGGTTCTGGTCCTCTTAAACATCTAACGCTCTCCGACCCCAGACCTGCAGGGTTGATGGATCATGTTCATCAAGCTCATGAAGAGATGCAGAAACACCATAAAGACCCTGATGAGCCTCTGACCTGCAGCAGCAACCATTCCTCCATCTCTGGAGCGTTTTATTCACAGGCTGGAACTGTGCTGCTGGAAATCACAGCATGAAAAACAAGGTCAGAAAGTTAGAGATTCATAAAAAGAACAAAAAGAGAAATGAAAAGAAAAGCGGATTTATTGAACATCCTGTCTGTGTTTATGTGCAGGTTTTATCTGTGACCTGTAAAATCTTTTCAACGTGCAAATCCATTCAGACGGGAACACTTTCTAATGTTTTTATCTTTTTGTCAAAGCATGAAAAGAATCAAAGCAACAACGTTAGAGACTGAATCCTAACAAACAGACAGTTGTCCTGCTGTGATGACGCTGAAGAGCTGAGGATCCAGACGAAACTCAAACAAACATCTGGCTGCTGCTGCTTTTTACTCCCAGGAGGAAACGTTCACAGTCTGAGGACTGGGTCAGACATAAATACAGTTACAACTAAACGAATGGAAGTCAATGCAATGTCCTCAGTTGGATGTTAAAACAAGGATGTGTGTGTGTGTGTCCAGTTTAACAGCCTCTCATCAGTCTGACAGGAGGACCTCCATGACTTACAGAGGAGGAAATACACGGTAAGAATGCACGTAAACCACGTCCCTCACCTCATAAACATGCTACACATGTACTGTACGTGTGTGTGTGTGTGTGTGTGTGTGTGTGTGTGTGTGTGTGTGTGTGTGTGTAGGGATGTTTAGACTATTAGAATAAATTCAACACAGACAGGACAATATGTGTGTCTGCAGGTTTATATTCAGAAAAATTAAAGGTTGCTTCAAATCCTGTTCAAAATCCAGATTTTTTATTAAAGTTTGTTTTATTCTCAGTAACAACGACTGAAATCTAATTATTTATTCAAACCAGGTGTCTGAGCTCATTTAAAGTAGCTCTTTAGTGCTCATGAACAATTAATAATAGCAACATTTAATTTGTCACTGGCCAAACAAACTTTTATTTCCAATCCACATGTCCCTCCCCCTTGGCTGTCAATCAAACAATCCACGGCTCAGATTGGTCAAACTGCAGACGATGAGCGCTCAC
>NW_013953373.1:9448-11044 GCF_001266775.1 Austrofundulus limnaeus
CAAATAATCTTACACATTCTGAAAACAAGATGATTATTCTTACACAATCAGTTCTTGTTTAGTAAATCAGTCTGAAAACAAGATCAAAAAGACTTTTTGGCTGATAKAAGGTTTTAAAACTTGRCAGTTTTTGCAGTATGCAGCTTGTAATGTTTTTAGMCATGATTTGAGTTTTACTTACTGTAGGTTTTTAACGTGTGCTCTGACACCCCCAGTTTGCTTCTCTGGGACTAAAAGCTCTCAGGTTTCTGTTTTTAGGAGAAAAAGCAGCTTTCAAAGTGATGAAAAGCTCAGCGGGCTGTAACTACACCTGGAGAGGACCATCAGACATCAGCCTGAGGCCAGACTGCATCAAAGTCTGACCTCTGACCTGTCCTGGCCCTGACCCTCCTCCTGATCCTGATCCTGACCCAGCACCGTGAACAGTTTCACTGCGCAGCAGCGTCGCTCCTCTTCCTCTCCTCTCCTGGGGGACAGGAGGAGGAGCAGGTTTGTTGGGAGGCTAAGTGCTTCAGTGTCTCCTGAACAGAGCCTGAGTCTCTGGGGACAGGTGGGACAGAACTGTCTCACCAGGCTCAGGTGTCTTCAGCAGGAACTGGGTCTGAGTCTGTCGGTCCACATGATGCAGGACAACCTCACCTGAACAATAATCATTAAAAACAAATACAGACACGGTTTGGATCATTTTCTCCTCATTTTAAACTCTGACTGTGAGACAGTCTTTTATAAAGTACCTCTAAGTGATACTTGAGTAAAAGTACAAGTATCTAATTATAAAATTACTTTGGTAAAAGTTAAAGTCTTCTCTAAAAATATTACTTGAGTAAAACTCTTAAAATATCTGATTTAATATGTACTTAAGCATCAAAAGTAAATTTGACATAAAATGTACTTAAGTGATAAAAGTAAAAGTACTGAGTGAAAATGAAAGGTTAGATTTTCCAAAATACATTTATTGGCAGGTGACCTCTTCAAAAAATATTTTTTTCTAAAGCTGTACAGCTTTCATTAATTGTATACTGTGGTGGCAACGCCAAAATTGTGGTGGCACGATTTACCAAGAATGCAGAAACACGCTGGAATAATGCCAGAAAAGTCTGCGTGTGTGGTCGTAATAAATGATTTAATTATGAGCGACAAACAAACAGAACTGAATCAGGAAGTTCTGCATGCTTGTGACTGACCCGTCAGCAGAAAACAGCCAGTAATATAACATTATGTTAACACCATGTGACAGTTTACAACCAATCACAGATTGCCAAATATACTGTCCAGCCAATGACAGGGCTCCCAGGTCAAAGAGTCTGTTTTCCAACAAGAGAGTTCAGTCCGTTGCGGAGTCCTGAYGTCCAGAAACAAACAGACTACGAGCCRAAATGAGCTATCAGAAAGATACGAGTGATGGACAGTGTCAAGGTGAAACAGATATAAATAATTAGTCCATGACATATACAAACTACACAGTATCAGAATGGCATATATTTATACTTCTCATCTAAGTACAATTAAATTCACTTCATCCAGGAGGTACATTTTATCACGATAGTATTTTTAACCATAACAAACTGAAATGAAATAGGAGAAATGACTTTTTAC
>NW_013953373.1:17481-20385 GCF_001266775.1 Austrofundulus limnaeus
CGACGACGACGACGACGACGACGACGACGACGACGACGACGACGACGACGACGACGACGACGACGACGACGACGACGACGACCTTTTAGTTTCGTCCCTGTTTAGCTCAGTTTCCTGCTCACTTGTTATTTGTTCTACTGTACTGGGATAATCAAAGTCTGCTTTGAACTCATGAGGCCATGAAAAGCAGTGCATTAAATGTGAAACAGTCTGCAGCAGCAACACAAACTGCTCTGTTAATTGTGTTAATGCAGTTTTAACTGTCAAMGACCAGAACCAGAGAGAAACTGTAGCTCCTGACTTTCATCTGTCTGCAGGGTTTAAAACTCAACGCTGCTTTGTGACCTGACAGGAGCTTGTTCAGGAGAGCCCATCATGCTTCATGTTCAGCTACATGGAGAGGTTTCACTCTGCTGCAGACAGGTCAGCTGGGAGCACTGGGTTTGGTCCTGGTCAGACTCAGTGTGGGATCCAGTGATTTGTGACCTGTGTTTGTGTGAAGAATCACTGTTTGATTGCTTCTTTCTTTGCAGAGCCCCGTGAAGCTGCACTAATGAACAAAGTGCTCATCTGTCAGAGCATTAGGGCCTGAATCCAATGGAGCTGGTTAAAACAGGAGGAAAGAAGTGAAGCACAGTTTCAGCAAGTTTCACTTTAAAACCTGAGGAGCTTCAGGATCAGAGCTGCAGCTCAGAGTTATCACGCTGAGGGTGAACATGGTGGTACAGAGGTTCTTCCTGCACATTTGGTTTGAACTGAAAACACAAGGAGGCTTCTTCACGCTCATCCTGAAGGTCCTCCTGCAGGAACCAGCTGCTCAGCAGAACGGATCAGGTCCAAACCCGGGTCRTCTCTTCACTTCACCTTCCTCACAGCAACAACTGGAAACATTTCAGCCGACTCATTGTGACGGTTTAAGAAAACAAAGCTTTGTTTTACATGCTCAGTGTGGTTTTAATGATTCACACTGTGAAAACCCAGCAGTGTGACCAGAACCTTAATCTGCTTTAATAAGGGATAACCAGCTGTAATCTCCTTCACTTCCTCCTCACACGTCTGCAGAAGCAGCGAGCCAAGAAGGAGCCCACCGACACCATCAGGGTGCTCCTCGCGTGGAGCTGCTCCTCTTTGGATCCTCTCCAAAGGTCAAGCTGGGAAGAAGGAAAATAAAAAGCAGACGTGAAGAAATCAAAGCTGCGGAGCTGCTGGAGCTTCAGCTCCTGTTTTCCTCTGAAACATGAGCAGCAGCAGAGATGTGTCAACACTCAACATTTAACCTGCAGCAGCTCATCAACACACATCCAGGTGAATTCAGCTTTGTTATTTAACTCCTGAACATCCCAGCAGGTCACTGTGTCTCTGTGCTCCTGCAGCTTGTCTACATTTAAAAGGAGGCAGATTTTTGAGGAAAACACTTCCTCTTTACTGAAATAAAACCAAAGCTGCAGATGTTTCCCTCCTCCTGAGAGCAGGTGCTTTCTGAGTGTCTGCAGAAAAGACTGAAGATGTTTCCTGATCTGCTGGAAACACCGCAGGATGTCAGGGAAACGATCAGCATCCTCTGTTCCAGGGATGAGTGGCAGCTAATGTTTCATCTTTAAATCTATTTAAAGTGTTTTTCTTTAATAAACTGAACCTGAAAGCTTTGCTCAGAGGCAGCAGGTTGAGTTCAGTCACTCCTCAGACTGAATGTGCTCAGCTTCTGACCAACAGATGACTTTTTATCAAATATTAGTTTCTCTTTATTTTACTTGTGAAAAGACTCATAATCTGCAGAAACCAAACAACTGGAGGACTAATCTTTGGTTTGGTCCAGATCAGATCCTGACAGGRGCTCTGAGGTGGATCAGGTAAAAACTGACTGATGTGAAAGAAATAAAATCTCTTCTAAAGGTTTTATTTTCTTCAGCAGGAGTTTTTGAGGCRACAAACCTAAAGTTTTAAATAAAACCAGAAGTGTTGGGTTTCARTAAGAACCAGAGTCCACAGCTGGACTGACATGATGAAACCAGTCTGCCCAACAGTTCTTTGAATGAACAAATAAAGCCACAAAGATAAAACGGTGACGCTAACCTGCAGCTTTTTAAAGACTGAGGCAGTGATTGGCTGACTCAGGACAGGTGTGATCATTGAGCTACAGCCAGGTGTGCAGGGAGAGAACAACCAACACATAAAACACATTAAAGCTGTTAAACTCTAAACTAAATCCTGAGAGTTTGGTTTTAAAAATGTAAGAGGATGTCTGATGGCGTCTGTGTTTACAGGGGAGATGATGGGGATTATTTTGGCATTAGGTTGGATTAAAGAGGTGCGTCCTTTCAGAAGTGTAATTTGTTCTGATTCAAGTTCATCATTATACTTAMTTAAAAATAATCAGTCTAACAGTAGACCAGACCTTTTATTGGAGATTCAGATATTACTTTATRGAACTCAGGCCATGGGATTAATGGTCATTTTACATGGTGCCATCTCATGYAGGAAGAAAAGGAAATGAGTTGGCAGATAAATAAGTAAAACAAGCCTCAAAAAACAGTTGCTTTGAGATACTGACTCCACTCAGTAAAGAGGAAATTAAATCTGTTATAAAGGTTAAGGAAAGATGACAGAAGCAGTGGGAAGAAGAAAAACTGGTGGATGGCTTTATGGTCCCCAAAGGAAAGTTGTTGAAATGAGAACAGGAAGAAGTAGAGAAGAAGAAAACATTATATCCAGGTTATGTTTTGGTCATTCAGGTTTAAACAGCACACTATTTAAAATGGGAAAACATCCAACAGGTAATTATTAGTTTTGTTTTCAAGAAGAGACAGTTAAACATGTTTTGTTGATATAAGTACTCTGAGGAGAGGAGGAAGTTAGAAAGTAGACTTCAAAGAATAAGATGCAGTTAAAAATACAAGATATTTT
>NW_013953373.1:21775-22991 GCF_001266775.1 Austrofundulus limnaeus
TTGGTTGATGCGGCGTGTCGAGCTGCAAAAGTTCAGATTTTCTAACTTCAGTGATTTGCGCCTCAGCGCGTCGAATGCTCAGATTGTTCAAATCGTTCAAATCACGCTGCTCTAATCGCATTTGAGGCGCCGCAGCACTTCCTGACGATGCTTGAAGCGCGTCCACCATAGACTTTGTATGTAAACCTGCTGCTCCTGATGCTGAAATCAYGTTYGGTGTGAACGCAGCATTAATCCTGTTGTAGTTTCCAGCTGAGCTTGTGTTGAAGTCAGGATCAGTTTGAAGCTGTGAGTCCAGGAGAACAGGGTTTGGGCTCAGAAAGAGGATTTGTTGTGTTTGTATAAATGTTTTAACATCAGCCTGACTCTGGGCATGTCTGAAGCTCTCCCTCAGCCTCCTCTCAGCCAGGATGTGTGGATGGTGGGGGGTCGGGGTGGGGGGGTMCGGCAGGTGGAAGTGAGCCGGAACAGAAAACATGGAGCCAACAGAGACAGCCTGAGGCTCACATTCCTCCAGACTGAAGGTCCAGATCAGCGCCTGTGGAGGAGCTGTCTGCTGTGACCACAGGTGGATTTAACCCAACCAGTCAACTGCTCCTTATACACTGGAATTAAAGAAAATTAAATTTATCAAACATTTGYTTTACCAGTCTCCTCATCATGTTCCAAGTCTTCTGAGGAGTGTTTCGTCAGCACTCTGCACGGATTAAACATTGGATTTAGACACAAAAAGCAGTGAAATTGCTTCTGACAGCTGATGCAAAACATGAATGATTGCAGCAGAGTTTGTGTTCTGCTTTAATCCCACGTGAGGCTGAGATTACAGAAGATTCTGGTCCGAGCCTCTTCCTCCCCTGAGCTTTAACGTTCACGTTCTGTTTCAGCACAAACAGCTCAATCGGGCTCATAATTCAGACTCCCTGGTGGATCACCTCTAATGGAACCAGCACACAGACAATGGCTTTGCCTATTTATCAGCGTAATGACGAGCCAACATGTAAAACTGTGAAACAAAATGAACGTAGAGAGTGAAACACTGTGATTGATGCTGCAGAGTCGACGAGCCGACACGCCGCGGAGCAGAACGACACATCCCCTCCTGGGCCACAAGTGTGGAGGGAAGCAGTTTAAAGTACTTTAATGTCTGTGTCTTCAGTTTTTACTAACATCCACACACACACACACACACACACACACACACACACACACACACACA
>NW_013953373.1:25572-32283 GCF_001266775.1 Austrofundulus limnaeus
CGTGTGTGTGTGTGTGCGTGTGCGTGTGGGTGCGTGTGTGTGTGTGTGCGTGTGCGTGTGTGTGTGTAAACATATTTGGCCAATAAACCTGATTCTGAAATTGTCTCCCTGCAGATATCCAGTGATCATCAGGTCCTGGTTCAGGTCCTGGTTCAGGTCCTGGTTCAGGGTTCAGGTTCTGGTTCAGGTTCTGGTTCAGGTCCTGGTTCAGGGTTCAGGTCCTGGTTCAGGTCCTGGTTCAGGGTTCAGGTCCTGGTTCAGGTCCTGGTTCAGGGTTCAGGTCCTGGTTCAGGTTCTGGTTCAGGTCCTGTCAGAATCAGTGTTAACAGTGTTGTTCCTGTCCTCTGTGTCCGAGGCGTCTCTAACTCCAGCCGTCACTCTGAGTCTTGCCAGTTGTTCTGAGTCGACCAACTGTTTATTTTCCAGCTCCATTACTCAGTGCGAGCAAACGCTCAGCGAATGAGGTTAATCTGATTGTGTAGCAGCGATGTGGTGACTCAGTACAATCGCTGGCAGAACAGTTTGTGTGTTTGATGGCAGCTGATAAATTGTTTCAGGGGCATTTGGATGGAGGAATAATTGCTTCCAGACCTCCCTGTGGAGTAATTGCACTTCCTGCATCCAAAACCTTCGCCTGCCTCCAAGAAGCTGCTGCCCGCCAACGCTTACTGGATTATTGGGCCGAACAGAGGAGAACAGCCAAACTATGTGAGCAGAGCTGCACGTGCACTGACTGTACGTTTGATTTTACACACTGAGTCCACCTGAGCTGCTCACCGCTAATGATGGGACAGAAATCCACTCCGGCTGATTGGAGGGAAATTACCCAAAATCTGACATGATGAGATTTACATTCCAGACAAACAATCTGCAAGAAACTGACCTGTGGGCTGTCGTTGGTAAAGTTACACAGTCAAAAATTATCACCAATATTTTTGTTTTATTTAGTCTTTTATAAGAAAAAAAGAACAGATTTATTTTTCAAAGTCAGTTTTTCACCATATGATTCATACATTTATAAATGTCATAGTTTATAAACTAAATATTTAACTTACAAATTAAATATTTAGTTAACAAGCTAAATATTTAGCTTGTCAAGCTAAATATTTAACTTGTGACTTAAATATTTAGCTAGCCACCTAAATATTTAACTTAAATATTTAGCCACATACCTAAATATTCAGGATGCAACTTAAATATTTAGCTAGCAAGTTAAATATTTAGCTTGTTAACTAAATATTTAATTTGTAAGTAAAATATTTAGTTTGTAAGTTAAATATTTAGTTTATAAACTATGATATTTATAAATGTATGAATCATATGGTGAAAAACTGACTTTGAAAAATAAATCTGTTCTTTTTTTCTTAAAAAGTCTAAATAAAACAGAAATATTGGTGGTAATTTTTGACTGTGTAACGTCACAAACGGCACCCCATACGGACCTGCAGACGCTCGAACGTCCAGCTTCCTGTGGGTTTGAAACCACTTCCTGTCAGGATCAGAAAACATGGCTTCAACAGGAGGAGTCAGGTTTTTAACTCTTATAAAAACATTTTTTGAGATTTTTTGAGATCCTGCCAACAACGCCAAAAAACTGTGATGGCACGATTTACCACGAATGCAGAAACACGTTGGAATAAATGCACAGAAAGTCTGCGTGTACGGTCGTCAAATGATTTACTTTGAGCAACAACGGAGCAGAAGTCAATCAGCGAAGTCTGTCAAGTTGTGGCAGCCGCCTCAGCGCAGAGCAGCCGATAACGTAACATCCTGTAACACTTTTACAACCAATCACAGTTCGACAACTGTAACCACCTAACCAATAACAGGGCTCTCAGCCCAGGGACTACCTTATCAAAATAACAGAGGTCATGCATTGCTGGAGTCTTGAAGTCCAGGGCAACAGATTAAAACAGCCAAAACTAGTTATCATGAGATATGAGTACTGGACAGCGTCAAGGTAAAAAAGATATAAATAATTAGTCCATAACGTTCTCTTCTTTTTTAACACATCCACTGTTTTATTTAAACTGGTTCTCTTGTTTTTTTAAAGTCACATTAAAGAATCCATCATCACATATTTTAAAAACATTTAATCACTAACTAGTGTCTCAGCTGCAGCTCACTGTGGAAAGAAAGCTGATCATTTTCACCATCAGTGTTTCAAATGTTAAAMAAAAGAGCTGTTTCTGCTAAAACCATCCAAAACCAAAGAGGCGGAGCCTATCGATGGTAAAGTGCGACAGGAAGGAAGTGAAGTCRTTCTGGATAAAAATAGGAGATGAAACAGTGAGGAAGAGGAGGGAGAAGGAAAGTTGTGAGAGCTTGTCTCCGTGCAGCTGTTCTTCCAGCTGTTGGATGAATTAAATCTGAAAATCATTTAGGTAATAAATTTAAAAAGCTTTCAGCTAACAGCTACATTTCAGCTGCTCCTGGTCCCGATCAGGACTCAAACAGATATATGTGCTGCTTAAACCTTTAAATAATCTGTGACTGAAGGAAACATTCCTCTTGTAATCTGGATTATTTAGTTTTTAAGTTTGAATTAATCAAACATCTGCAGCTGATTACATCATGATCCAAGATGGCTGCCACAGCCTGCAGACTGAGCTGAGCTGCAGTGTGGTAGTAGCTGAGATTAATCCCAAACACAGACTGTGAGCTCTGACTCATCAACTGAGCTCTGGGTCTGGATCAGAACCAGCTGGTCCATAATCTGTCCCAGCAGGTGATGTTTACAGTTTGATGTTCTGATACATAAATATGTTTTTTTACATTTTGCTCTTTAAAATCTTAAACACCAAGACTTCTCAACAACAGTTTTTATTTAGTTCAGTTAATTTCAGTTTTTTCTCCATAGTTTTTGAAAACTTTATAGAAAATGACAGTATTTTTGACTCTGCAGCTGATAAATAACAGATATTTAAAACTGCAGCGTTCCATAAACTAGATAAGAGCGTCGTGTGATTATCTGTATTTGTGCCATTTGAAGCAGGCAGCTTGTGTTTGCCTTGAAGCCTTGGCTCGGTCTAATCTCTGGCATTTGGAAGTGTACCTGATAATCTGAAGCACTGACATTTGAGAGGAAATAAAACAATTAGTGAGGACACGCTGCGTGCCGAATATTAATGTCTTTTCAGCAGAGTTTGTGTGTTTTGTATCAGTTGTTGGATGGTTTTTATGGACAGCTGTTTCAGTCAAAATACAAYAAATAAATAAATAATGTAATTAATGAAGTATTAATACATATTCCATCAAATACCTAAATGTCACCTTGAAATAAAACAAAACTGATGTATTTTAATACGTTTTTAGCACCTCTATATTTATTTTATTTATTGTATTTTGACTAAAAGGGCTGTCCACACTTTCCAGCTCCAAAAACGAGTTCCTGCAGAAAATGAAAAGTTTCTGTCCTGTGGAATTTTCCAGAAAGCTGAGGTGAGTTTACATGAAGAAGACTTCCTGTCCTTCACCTCCTCCATCCTTGTTGTCTTTACTTCACCTCCTCATCAGGCTGATGGGCTCTGATTGGTCGGCTGAGACTGTGTCCTGACTCCTGCAGGAGGAAGAGGAGGAAGAGGAGGAAGAGGAGGAGGACAGGAAACATCAAACTATTGTCTGACATGTAAACTTGGATTTGTTTGTGTTTACATGAAGTGTTGTTGAGTTTGTTTGGACTGAAAGGGTTTCTGCTGCAGATGTTTAGGGTTTAATGGGAGCAGACAGAAAAATAAACCAAAGAAAACTTCCTTTTGTTTTTGGAAGCAGCTCCATAAAAAAAGTTAATTTACACAAACAGAGTAAATGCTTCATAGCATTCATTACTGTGACTTTTGGTATTTCAGCCGTTTATACTTTTTTAGCTAATTGACCTTTTTAGCCACTTTTTTTCCCTGTGAAAATGAATGGAGCTGTTTTTCAACTCTTTAAAACCCTTTAAAATATTTATAAATCTTCACAGCCCTTTTTTCTCTGGTTCTGCTTCCTTTAACTTTCAGGATTTTTGTGCTAACTTTAGCTTTTTTTCTAATTTTAGCTTTTAAGCTGTATCTCTGCTCATTTCTGCTGTTCTGCTTTTTTAACTTTTTGTTCTTTTCTTGTTATTTATACTTCTTACAGTTGATTTCTGCGATGCTCAACTATTTGCTGCAATGTTAGCTAATATTCAGCTGTTATTAGCKTGATTTAGCTTTTTTAAGCTAATTTTGTTGTAGCTATTACAACTTATTTCTGAAAAGTTCAGCAAACTTGTGCTTTGTTTGCTTCCTTATGCTCATTAAAGAATTTCCAGCTACTTTTTAGCTGTTTTACTGAAAATTTCAGCTGTTTTAGTTGTCATTGTTTTGTGCTTTTATGCCTTTTTTCCTAATTGTACACCTTTGTTACAGCCTGGGTGCTAATTTCAACTTGTGGCTGCTACCTTTAGCTTACATTTTAATTTGAGCTTTTTTATTATTTCAACCATAATTCTGCTCCTTTCTACTATTTTTCTTCTATTTTCTACCTTTTTGTGCTTTTTTCTGCTAATTTGAGCTGTTTATGTATCTTACAGTTTCATTATGCTGTATTTAGCTAATTTAGCTTTTATTTTTTCTGTTATTTCAGTTATATTTTCGCTCCTTTTTACAGTTTTTCTGCAAAGTTAAGCTTTTTTTTCCAGTTTTTCAGGTGGAACTTGCATTAACAGTTTTGGTTTTAAATATCTTCAGCTCAGTTTCAGCAGCTTTCAGTTAAAGTTTCAGAAAGAAGCGTTCACACGAGTATTTTTATTTACATTAATACATCTGTACATTTTTTATTTTTAGTCTTTATTAATATTTAATTTATTATACTTTACCCAGGACACTCACCAAACATCTCTTTATTCTAGAGTGCTTGTTTTATTTCTTTCACATCTCTCTGAACAGTTGCAGCTGTGATACCTGTAATCTCTCTCTGGGACTAATAAAGTATTCTGGTTCTGGTTCTGGTTCTGGTTCTGGTTCTGATTTGACAGGAAACACATTTTCTCTGTTAGTTTCAGTTTTTCCTGCAGAAGTTCAGCAGTGATTCTGTCGTTCTGCCTCCAACCTTGATCCAGACTCTTCTGTGTGACCAGCTGTTACCTGGCCTTCACTCTGAACCTGCTGCTGGCTGGCACACACAGGCCACACCCCCACACACAGGCCACACCCCCACACACAGGCCACACCCCCACCCCGCCTCTGAAAGCTGCAGTTTCATGGTGTCCTCCAGATGTTGGCTGTAAAGTGAAGAACAGAGCGATCACAGCTCAGCAGCTCATAAATCAGCTCTCCATGCAGAGCTTCATCACTCTGGATTTATGGTGTCAGGAGTTCCAGTCCTGAGACCCCCCCAGAGAGACCGAGGGGCTGATGGGAACACATGTAAGGATTCCCACCATGTGGGAACCATTTTACACATCAGACACGTCCTGATCCCCTGAGCTGAGCATCTTCACAGCTACGTGTCGTCTTTGAACCAACACAAACTCAAACAGGAAGCTGAAGGACACATGTCTCCTGGACTCCTCCTTCAGGGGTCCACCAGTCCAGTCCTGCTGCAGGCTCTGAGTTTGTCCCTCCAAAATAAAAGCACAGAGAGATGAGAACCAGCCCAGAGTGCAGAGTCCGGTTCAGGACTGTGGTGAAGGTGTGCAGCACCAGGCTGAAGTGGAGGAGCCCAGCTGCTCACAGTGAATTATTAAASCTTCAGCTGCCGACGCTTTATTTACCCCAGAGAACCGAGCTGAAGACGAGTGTCTCTTCAGTCCCAGAGCAGCTCATTTATCAGGGCCGCGGCGTGGACAGCACGCTCGGGGAAACGCCGGACGTGTGTTTGTGAATATTCAGCCCGCTAAATCAGCAGGAGGCGCGGGAGTCCCCGGAGAACAGGAACCCTGCTTTATTCCCCATTATTTCCAAGGTTATTGTTGGCGGCGCTGTGCCGCAGAAACACTTGTTTGAGCTGATTTAATGGCAGCTTTAGCAGCACCTGCACGCTCGTTTGCATGGCTCTGAAACATTCAGCACGCAGCAGCGCTGCAGCTAATCAGCCTCTTAGATCATGTTGTCTGGGCCTTAAGTGTGGGCAGCGATGAGTGGAGCTGCAGCTCTTTACTCTGTGATCTGACAGGAAGCAGCACAAAGCTACTGTAGCATGAGCTCAACTCATCGTTTTTATCCATTTCCTACATTTATATTTATATTTTTATTCTGATCCATATTTATTTTTATTGTTACTGGAAGTCTCTCCCTCCCTTCACTGCTCAGACTGACTCTTTTAACAAACATCTTGATGTTTTTATTCAGACAGGCTTTTAGTTAAGTGTTTTTATTGTGTTTTACTTTATGTGATCTGTTTTATTGTTTTTAGTTATTTAGCTCTCTGTTAAACACTTTGTGATGTTTGTGTCTGTGAAAGGTGCTGTAGAAATAAAGTTTACTTACTATCTTTAATTCTATTATTATTTCTACAGTTGATAATGTCACATAATACACTGTTTCTGTGGAGTGATGTATGTATCTGCTGCTGCTACACCTGGATTTCCCAGCTTGAAACAATAAAGACTGTTTCTATTCTTTTCTATTCTATTTCAGGAGGCACTGAAAAGAAAAACCTGCAGCATTTCACTGCAAAAACTGTCCATGTTACCAAGTTTTAAAACCTTATATCAGCCAAAAAGTCTTTTTGATCTTGTTTTCAGAC
>NW_013953373.1:40416-44285 GCF_001266775.1 Austrofundulus limnaeus
AGGACACAGAGACAACACAGAGGACACAGAGACAACACAGAGGACACAGAGACAACACAGAGGACACAGAGACAACACAGAGGACACAGAGACAACACAGAGGACACAGAGTCAACATGGAGGACACAGAGTCAACATGGAGGAGACAGAGACAACACAGAGACAACACGGAGGACATGGAGACAACATGGAGTAGACACAGAGACAACACAGAGGACACAGAGACAACACAGAGACAACACAGAGGACACAGAGACAGCACAGAGGACACAGAGACAGCACAGAGGACACAGAGACAACACAGAGACAACACAGAGGACACAGAGACAGCACAGAGACAACACAGAGACAACACAGAGACAACACGGAGGACATGGAGACAACATGGAGTACACACAGAGGGCACACGGAGGACACAGAGTCAACATGGAGGACACACAGAGGACACACGGAGGACACAGAGAAAGACTCAGAGACAAGGAGACGCTCTGCTGGACAGAGTCCAAACCTCAGCAAGCTTCAGACCAAAGGTCAGACCTTCAGACGTCAGTGTCTCACTCCTGTCCTCTGAGCTTTAACAGAAGACTGTCCCACGTCTGTCCAGGACATAATGTCCTGCAGACGCAGCGTCTCTGTCTTTATATTCTGCTCAGAGATCAATGCATCATAGTCCTCCTCTTCACTGCAGAAACTGATGTCATGAAGACAAACTGTCCCTGCCTTTTGTCTCCATGTGTCTCCATGAGTCTCCTCAGCTGGACAGGTCTTTGGRGGACGTCTCTGCTGTCCAACCTTAAACTGTAGATGATGGTCCCGGGCGTGGCTCCACAGCTCTTACTCTTATTGCACATTGATCATAATGAACTGCAGCTTTGGAGGACGCTGCTCTGCTGATTGAAACGTTGTGTCTCTGAAGGATCGATGGACATTAGCATTCTGCTCCGTGTCTCCAGCTGTGGTCCTGCTGGGTCCAGAGGGACGTGTTGGACCAGGAACTGGATGGGACACATTAAAAAACTACAACCAGTCATATTTAGATGTTTATTTTTACTGTTTTCATCACTTATTTTGTTTTCTTACACTTTTTTTAACGTTCGTCGTGAATTTCTTGCTGTTTCGTGTGGTTTTTGAGGTTAACAGGTTCTGTTTTAACCTGTAGATAAAACAATAAACTTCTGTTCCAGATGACATTGATAATAAAACTTTTTAAATTTACTTTGAAGCCGAGTCAAACCTTTAAATGAGTGCAGCTGGAGCACGGTGACCGTCAGCGGCTCACAGATATTTGGAGGAGAAATAAAAGCGTATGATTGTTGGCTGTGGGAGCTGGATCCTGCTGGTTGGTTTCAGAAGGTGAGAACCAGTTTGGGTCTGAGAGCTGAGGAAACATGGAGAAGCAGCGTCGCAGCCAGACGTCCACCTGTGAGCTGTTTAAAAAGAAACGGCAGTAAAAATAACGTCTGGATGAAAGAAGCTGATAATAAAAGTCTGATGTGTTGAAGGTGTTTTTCTTCTGGCAGCACGCTCCACGTGGAGCAAACAAACCATCGCAGCTAATCTCCGGCTGTTTGTGTGTGCCTCACTCAGCCGGATCAGAACCTCCCCGGTCCTCCGCTCGTCCTCCGACTCTTTTACTGTTTGTGTTTTCTTTTTGTGTCATTACCTAATCCACACAAACACACAGCCTTCCTGACCCYGTGTAATTACAGCCGAAGGCCCTCGCTGCTGCAGCTAACAGCAGCCGAATGTTTGGCTCCAGCTCAGAGGAAAACATGGTGAATATCTTACCTGCAGCAGATAGTGTTGAGTTTAGAGAAACACTTTGACTGGGTGATGTTTAGAGACAAGTCATGTGACGCTGTGGTTGTGTGCAGGAGGAGGAGGCGGGGCTTAGAGCTGGTTAAAATGCAGACTCTGGATCCAATAATCCACATGATAGCTCCTGTAAACCGGGTCCTGCTGGTCTCAGGTCCAAACTGAGGAGGTGGGACTTTGGTCTTATGATGTCACCAGTCTCTGCACTGATTCTTGAAATACTTGATTTGACTCAATTTTGTCTTATTTCAATAATAATCACGCTGGATGCAGTTCCATGTCTAAACACTAGAGACGCTTGATGCAGTTCCATGTCTAAACACTAGAGACGCTGGATGCAGTTCCATGTCTAAACACTAGAGGCGCTATAGAGCCTAATAGAAAAGTCCAGCATGAATCAAGCTGATAGAAATACTTGATTTGACTCAATTTTTTTCTTGTTTCAAGAATCTTACCAAGTAAAATGTTCTTACTCCACTGGCAGAAATGTTTGACTTAATTAGAGTCAAATTTTCAGACTAACAAGACAAATAATCTTACACATTCTGAAAACAAGATGATTATTCTTACACAATCAGTTCTTGTTTAGTAAATCAGTCTGAAAACAAGATCAAAAAGACTTTTTGGCTGATATAAGGTTTAAAACTTGGTAAGACGGACAGTTTTTGCRATGAGAGCAGACAAACAGGAAGTAGTGTTATATTTTCTGCTSCTCCTGTAAAAATAAACACGCAGCACTGATTGCAGCTCTCTGGGAACAGAAGCTTTTATTATGGAGGAAGCTTTGAGGCGAGGCCAGGCCGGCCTGCTGACTGAGACCAGGAGGGTCCAGCAGTTTGTGGGCTCTCAACTCCACCTACATGTCTAACTGCAACCGTTGAGTTTACAACAGAAAGGACAGCCCTGCTTCATCATGTAAACATCTGTCTTCACCTGCTGTTATTTACAGATGTTTACCTCTGATGTCACAAAGAAAACAACTGAAAACAAACTGAAMGTTACTGTAGAGAGGACAGGACCAGGAGAAAGAGTCAAATCTTTCAAAAACTCCAGAGGAAACACTGTTTCAGTCTGTAAATCTGAATCCTCTGCTGTCACTCAGGTGAGGTTTCCTCCTGACTCGTGCTCCACGCAGGTCATTAGACGCTCAGCTGGTGAGCGCCTCTAATTATATTCCCAGGTTTCCATCTAACGTTCCTCTGCAGAATAGAAAGCCGTCATAAATATTCTGTCACCCTGGTTAACACGATCCAAGCTGCTGATGAGTAATTTCATTTTCCAGCTCTCACCACAGGGAGTTCAGTGTGTCGGGCTGCATGAAACAGATGATGAAAGTCTGAGTTTAGCCTCTGACCTGAGCCTCATCGCTCCTGCAGCAACAAGCAGAAAACATCAGCTTCAGCTGATACAAGCTGAAGCTTCTGCAGAGCAGAAAGTTTCACTAAAAGAACAATTCACATCGTACATCTTTAACAAAACATGATATTAAAATGCTTCCTGTGGGGCCAGTAAACATCTGGATCTCCACTCCCAGACTGTTCTGCAGTTACAATTACTGTGACGAGGTCATTAAACAACAGCACAGGTGTGAAACCACAGCTTTGTGTTACCTCTGTGTTAGCTCTGTGTTAGCTCTGTGTTAGCTCTGTGTTAGCACTGTGTTAGCTCTGTGTTGGCTCTGTGTTAGCTCTGTGTTGGCTCTGTGTTAGCTCTGTGTTGGCACTGTGTTAGCTTTGTGTTAGCTCTGTGTTAGCACTGTGTTAGCTCTGTGTTAGCTCCGTGTTAGCACTGTGTTAGCACTGTGTTAGCTCTGTGTTAGCACTGTGTTAGCTCTGTGTTAGCTCTGTGTTAGCACTGTGTTAGCACTGTGTTAGCTCTGTGTTAGCACTGTGTTAGCTCTGTGTTAGCTCTGTGTTAGCACTGTGTTAGCACTGTGTTAGCTCTGTGTTAGCACTGTGTTAGCTCTGTGTTAGCTCTGTGTTAGCACTGTGTTAGCACTGTGTTAGCTCTGTGTTAGCACTGTGTTAGCTCTGTGTTAGCTCTGTGTTAGCACT
>NW_013953373.1:45134-49807 GCF_001266775.1 Austrofundulus limnaeus
TAAGATAAGATAAGATAAGATAAGATAAGATAAGATAAGATAAGATAAGATAAGATACGATACGATACGATACGATACGATACGATAAGATAAAACTTTATTGATCCCACAGTGGGGAAATTTTCACATTACAGCAGTTCCAAACAGGACAGAGTGAGATAGAATAAAAAAACATTTGTATAGACTACAGTAAGTACACTTGATTTTGGGTAGAATTTTAGCTTTAATTTTAATTTTAAAATGTCAGAATTTTTTTTGAAGTACTTACTTTTGAAAATACTTAAGTATTACAAAGTTCAAATTAAAYATTCTAGTATCAGTACACTGCTGTATTGTTTTCAGAGTGAATTTAAATTGTAAGTCAGAAACCACCTGATGCATGGACACACAGAAGCACACTAATCTACACCTCCTGTAAAGACTTCAGCACAAAMACACAACAAGGTGAGTTCTTAAAAACAGAAATGTAGTTAATCTGCAGTGAATCGATTAGAGGTTTAAACTGATACAAACTATTTTTCAGTGCTAAAATCTGAAACATGGAGCTGAGATGTGATCATGGTTGGTTTCTCTCTTCAACCGTCTCCATTCTGTTTGAACTGAAGGAGGAGCTCAGCTGGTGACTGTTAATGAAGATGATGTAATGCAGGTGTGAGATGCGACTGATTGGTTCCCAGTGTGAGGAACAAAATGTGGCATTTCAAGASAGAAAAACAAAAACAGATCATTACRAAGCTACCATGAACCAAAAGTAACAAGTTAACAAGCTTCTTAGAAATGTAGTGGAGTCAAACTCATAAGTACCCAAAAAATAATTACTCAAGTAAAGTAAAAATACACAAAAATGTACGTAAGTACAGTACTCAAGTAAATGTACTGTATCACTGTCCACTGGTCAGACTGGTTTATAAGGGTGGGTATCTTGGAGAAAATGACAGAGAAACCTTTTTAAACAAGTTGCAACATCTCGATGGTCTTCACACGTTTTCTGAAGCTGCTGCACCTCAGACACATTTATATTTGTAGAAATCATAAAGGTGTCCTCCTGCTGTGAGCTGGAGGCCCAGCAGGACGTCAGGAAGAGGATTTTTAATGTTTTTATGTCTCAGAGTCATTCATGTCTACAAACGATGTGTCTTTAAAAACTACTAACACCTGCAGCTTTCTCTCATCTTCTTGTTGTTTTCATATTTTGGCTCAGTGTCTTTGGGATTTATCATGTTTTCCTCCTGTTTGATGAAGCTGATGAAGAGTTTGAAGCTGATAAAACATTATTTGTTGCTGTCAGACTCAGTGTGTGTGTGAGCTTCCAGCTGTTAATGCATGTGTGGAAATGCCAAGCAGGCCTGTGCTGCAGAGAGCGCTCACTCAGCAACTCTTCCTGCACAAATAAAGGTTAAATTACTTATTATAACCTGAGCTATTATTTCCTTCCCCTCAGAGACCAATTCATCTCTGAGGCTTGGATTCATTTTTCACAGCTGATAAATGTACACGCTTTATTTTCTCACCTCTTAACACAAACCTTAGAGTCAGCATCACTCCCACATTTCCTCCAAACACCTCTTCAAGCTCAACAAAGAGTTAAATATTCCACAATAACCTGGTTTATTTCTGCACCGTCAACAAAAACAACCTAACTCAGGGTTTGTGACGGTGTGCAGAGGCTGAACACAAACAGCTCCTGAAGAGGATTTCATCAACAAAACAAAAAAAAAAGGCTGGAGAGGCAGAAAAACAAAAACAAGAAGTGACATCAGAGGACAGGTGAGAGGGGGCGGGGCCAGAGCTGAAAGAACAGAAACCAAGGAGAAGAAGAAACAAAACTGAAGAATAATCTAATAAAAACAGAAACAAACAAACAAAAAGCAGAAAAACTGACAAAAATGAATCAAAACAAAACAAATCCTGAAGGTTTTCCATCATAATTAAGTAAAACTGTGCAGCTAAAAGCAGGAGAACAGTCGCTAAAAGCTAAAATTAGCATGACGACAGTCAGATTCTGGTTCAGTTTCTGTCCTGTGTTTTCCTCCCAGCGCTGTGAGAAAAGCTCAGGTGAGTCACACGAATGGCTGGAATAGTTTGTGGTTTGCTACCGTTTGCAGCTGCAGCTAATGGATAGCAGAAATATGTGCAGCGTGAGTCAGGAGCAGCTTCAGAGCATGCCGACGGGACGGGTTTGAACTCGTCACCTCCACAAACAAAGGCAGCTCTGCAGAAAGACACACTTTAATTAAAAGTGCATCAGTTGCAGTTGGGACGGTTGACAGCAGCGACACTGCAGAGCAGTGACATGTCTCAGGTTTTCCTTGGTTCTGGTGTCACAAGGTTCAGTGGGTCACGTGGCTCCGCTCCGCTCTGGACTCTGAAGCTTTTACCAAAGAAAAGTTTCTGCAGGTTTAGGTGACACGTCTGTAAAAACATCAGCTGTAAGAGTATGAGGAAGTTTTCAGTCAGGAACTACCTCAGACTTTGCTCCACGACAGGAAGTAGATGAAAGAATAAAAAGAGAAGAAATGAAGGTGATTTTAAAGCTGCTGCTGCAGACAGGAAGCATCCAGAACTGATGTTCTCCTGAACCTTCAGCTCCTCAGCTCCAACCTGCTCTGCCACAGAGGACACTTCCTGCTCAAAGTGTCTCTGTGGGTTCATCTGTTTGTGTTGTAGTGTTTGTTGTTTCATCATTCACATCCAGTTGACACTCAGYGKAACGCCCACGTGCCGTTTTTGTTTTGTTTTATTTTGTAATGTTGTTTCTCTTCAACCTGTATCCATGTTCAATGMATCAAAATGGCCGTCTAGGCCCTTCTCTTTCGATTGACACCTCATTTGACCAACTGGGTTCAAGTGTCGGCTGTTCAGAGCCAGTAAATATGAGAAGTGACCAACTTCCAGTTTCCGTCATCCTGGGTTTGATTGACTGTAGAATGGGCCAATCAGNTTGGACAGCCCTGATCTAGGAGAAATACAGCTTAAGAGACTTTATTTAGGTGAACATCAACACAAACACAGCTTCTGTTAGCCACGTAGCTTTCAGCTCCTGCAGCTGGAGGTTATGACCCCCACAATAATCTGATCCAGTCAATAACCCTCCTCAATAAAATKACATCATTTGCTCAAACACAATATAAATTAACAGGTTAAGTAGACWGATGCAACTCTCTAGTTGTCTTTAAGTGACTTTGACTTGATTTAAAAATRTACAATTCATATTATTTATGTTGAAGCATAATTTCTGAAAATAACTTGCAGKGTTTCTGAGGATAAGACCTAAAGTTACGCCTTTGCTGACAACTAAAGCAGAAATCCTGGAGAGCTTTGTCCGTCGTTCGTTTCCAGCTAAACGAGGCGTGTCGCTGATATTCCAGCAGATCTAAATCAGAATTATCAGCATTAGATGAGTCCAGACTCTGTCTTTATGCAGGAATTAAAAGTGTAAAAGCCGTATCATCGTGTTTCACGCACCAGCTTCGTTCAGCTGCTTCCCATCCCGTCTGATCCCAGCTGGGACTTGGATCCTGATGATAGTGATTAGCCTCGGTGCCGTCGCCCCCACAGGTCCGTCCCTGCAGCGCCGGTCCAACCCCGGTCCTCACAACTGACACTCAGACTGGACAAGCAGTTGGCGGACGCCCCGACTGGCTCGTCACAGGAACAGGAAGTCTGCGAGGAACTGACTCGCTCCAAGTTTGTGGAGAAGTGTTTGTGTCTCCAGCAGATAGGGGTCAGAGCACTTAATTAATTATGTAAATACATTAATCAGCTTCATATTTCTGCTGGTGTGTCTCTGATCCTCACAGGCCACGCCTCCCAAACACATCAGGATTTACCAGGAGCCCTCTCCACCCAGTTGGCTGCAGGCCTGCSCTCGTAACCTTTCCCCATAAACACCAAACGACGGCTCTAAGAGGAGAGGAGCCCGTTAGCATGTGAGCTAACTGGTCAAGAAAACATTTCCATGATTCTGATCCTCCTGACGGCTGTGTGAGCTGCTGACATGCTACAAATCCCAGAGTCTGAAAACAGCAGCTTTAAAGCCCCTGAGGGAGGACTGGAGGATATATCAGCTTTCACGACAGACTCACAACATGAGGATACACATGTCTGCCAGGAGGATTGGGGGGTCGTCCAGGATCGTCCCCCTGACTTGTTGGGTTTTCTACAAACCTGACTGATTTCTGAGCTCCCATGGTGACAAAATTACAGCTRTTTGTTCATATTTCAAAGCATTAAACTGATCAGAGAAATGAAGGGACCTCAGAGACAGAGAGTTCTAATAACGCTGAACGTTTGGATCAGAACAAACAGGTTCTGCTCTTCAAACCTTCGTCTGACAGGAGAAAGGTGCAGAAACTTTCCTGCCTCTCTCCACTCTGCATCTGAGCTGAACTCCTGACCTCGCTTCACAAACAGCAGCAGCTTTGCAGCTAAATTTATAAGAGTTTCTGTCAGGATCAGCTGTTTTCAGCCAGACGGGAACAAAAACACTGAAGTTGACTTTGTGTTGATTCTTTGTGTTGATTCTTTGTGTTGATTCTTTGTGTTGATTCTTTGTGTTGATTCTTCCTCTTCTGACACTTTCTGTTTCTGTCAGACTTTCATTCATCTGCTTTTTGACACTTTGCTCTTTGATCCAAATATAAAAAAGATCTGAAATTTAAGCACAAACCAAG
>NW_013953373.1:50365-52465 GCF_001266775.1 Austrofundulus limnaeus
GACACACACAGACACACACAGACACACACACACACCTCGTCTCTGTGTCTCAGCCTCTCCTCCCATCAGGTCCTCTGTCTCCTCCCCGTCTGTCTCTGTCGTCTTTCATCATATTTATTTGTCTGCCTGTCCTCCAGGCCTCAGGTTCTTCAGCTTTGAGTCTGATCAGGTTCAGACAGGAGCTGGACTCACTTCATCTGTTTACAAGCACCAGGTCCACGTCCAGATCCTGGTCCAGGTCCTGCTCCAGGTCCACGTCCAGATCCTGGTCCAGGTCCTGCTCCAGGTCCTGCTCCAGGTCCACGTCCAGATCCTGGTCCAGATCCTGGTCCAGGTCCTGCTCCAGGTCCTGCTCCAGGTCCTGGTCCAGGAGCAAACAGAGCTGTTAGAGTAGGCTTTTCTAAACATAAACACTGATTGGTTGTATTTGCTCTTTTGTTTTTCTTTCATTTTTGACTTTAACTACTTCCACATTAATTTTATCAGCTAAAACTGAGGCCTGGGGGGTTACTGTTAGAGGTGCAACAATACATGTACCCACTGTTCAATACACACTTATATCAAACGATACAGCTTTTTTAAATTAACTTTATCATCTTGTCTTCTGAAGATGCTCTGTGTTGAAGGATCAGTGGATCTGTGTTCAACTACTCCACCTAGGCTGYATTTTTGAGCACAGATCCACTGAGAAACTTGYTGTTTCAGCAACATTTAATTTAAAAACTGAACTTCTGAGGTTAAACAAATGTTCATAATTAATATAAATAAATTACAAGTTAAAAGGGGCATGGACATTTCTCTTTCTTGTATTGAAAATATCAAACCGTGAGACTAAAGTATCGAACCTAATCGTGAATTTTCTGTATGGTTTTAGTTAATATTAGGGTGGGAAGGGTCAAATCATACAATCAAAGGTTAMTTTTAGGGTTAAATGACTGGAGAGGACCACATAATTCCAATATGGACCTCTAAACGGTCTCTTTCCAAAGTAAGTTAATAATATAAAGAAACACAGAAGCAATAATCATCCAATCAGGTGATGTGCTTCATAACGCCCTCTTTGTGCTCATCCAATCAGGTGTGTCCCCTGAAAAAGGTTCGTCCAATCAGGTGTGTCTGTTGTGAACCAGCTTCTCTTGGAAACACCTACTCGTCTGCAGAGAAGACTTCTCGTTGGAGGTTTCAGGTTAGATTGTGGAAACAGGAACACCTGCAGGACAGGTGACGTTAACTTCCTCTGATGACAGGTCAGAGAAAAGTCTCATCTGATCTCAGCCTGGGACAGGTTAGGTTAGGCTTAGATTAGCCTAACCCTGACTTTCTGTCTGAGTTTGGATTCAAATTAAGATTTAAAACCATTTATTGATGTTTTGTTAAAAACTCACCAACATTCAGTCATCCTGATGTAGAGAGGACATCAGAGGACATCAGAGGACATCAGAGGACATCAGAGGACAACAGAGGACAACAGAGGACAACAGAGGACAACTGAAGACATCAGAGGACATCAGAGGACAACAGAGGACATCAGAGGACATCAGAGGACAACTGAAGACATCAGAGGACATCAGAGGACATCAGAGGACATCAGAGGACATCAGAGGACAACAGAGGACAACAGAGGACAACAGAGGACAACTGAAGACAACTGAAGACATCAGAGGACAACAGAGGACAACAGAGGACAACTGAAGACATCAGAGGACATCAGAGGACATCAGAGGACATCAGAGGACATCAGAGGACATAAGAGGACATAAGAGGACATCAGTGGACATCAGAGGACATCAGTGGACATCAGAGGACATAAGAGGACATCAGAGGACAACAGAGGACAACAGAGGACAACAGAGGACATCAGAGGACAACAGAGGACATCAGAGGACAACAGAGGACATCAGAGGACATCAGTGGACAACAGAGGACAACAGAGGACATCAGAGGACAACAGAGGACATCAGTGGACATCAGTGGACAACAGAGGACAACAGAGGACATCAGAGGACAACAGAGGACAACAGAGGACAACAGAGCACATCAGTGGACATCAGTGGACAACAGAGGACAACAGAGGACATCAGAGGACAACAGAGGACAACA
>NW_013953373.1:53386-55399 GCF_001266775.1 Austrofundulus limnaeus
ACAGAGGACATACAGAGGACAACAGAGGACAACAGAGGACATCAGAGGACATCAGAGGACAACAGAGGACAACAGAGGACAACTGAGGACATCAGAGGACATCAGAGGACAACAGAGGACAACAGAGGACATCAGAGGACAACAGAGGACATCAGAGGACAACTGAAGAGAACAGAGGACAACAGAGGAGAACAGAGGAGAACTGAGGACATCAGAGGACATCAGAGGACAACTGAAGAGACCAGAGGACAACAGAGGAGAACTGAGGACAACTGAGGACAACAGAGGACAACTGAGGACAACTGAGGACATCAGAGGACATCAGAGGACAACAGAGGAGAACTGAGGACATCAGAGGAGAACAGAGGACAACTGAAGAGAACAACTGAAGACAACTGAAGAGAACTGAGGAGAACTGAGGGCATCAGAGGACAACTGAGGACAACTGAGGACATCAGAGGACAACAGAGGACAACTGAGGACATCAGAGGACATCAGAGGACAACAGAGGAGAACTGAGGACATCAGAGGAGAACAGAGGACAACTGAAGAGAACAACTGAAGACAACTGAAGAGAACTGAGGAGAACTGAGGGCATCAGAGGACATCAGAGGACAACTGAGGACATCAGAGGACATCAGAGGACAACAGAGGAGAACTGAGGACAACAGAGGAGAACTGAGGACATCAGAGGAGAACAGAGGACAACAGAGGACAACTGAGGACAACTGAGGACATCAGAGGACAACAGAGGACAACAGAGGACATCAGAGGACAACAGAGGACAACTGAAGACATCAGAGGACATCAGAGGACAACAGAGGACATCAGAGGACATCAGAGGACAACAGAGGACATCAGAGGACAACAGACAGGAAACTCTCCAGTCCTCCTCCATCCTGGAACATGTATAAAATAATCTCAGGATAAATCAGGACAAACTGGTTTTTGGACCAGTCTGGACTTCAGGTTTTGTTAACAGAACAAACTTCACACAGTTTGACAGTTTTTAAAAGTGAGTCAATAATTTTCTGCCAAAACTAACTTTAGTGAGTAAATCTGGGCCAAATCTTTCCTGGTAAAAACAGTTTATTTTAGTTTTTATCTTCTTCATGTCAGAAAAGCACCAAAAATCAAGACAAACTGATGTTTTTCACAAAGAAGCAGGTTCTTGTGAAAGTGGTCAGTAACATCTCTGCCCTGTTCTCCTGCAGTAAAAACAGGAAATGAGGAGTAAAACCAGCAGGAAGGAAAAGGACTTGATGTGAAACCAGGCTGATGTGTTTGCTSTGGGTCCATTAGTCCAGCACCTTCAGACAGACGTGTCAGGAACTGATAAATAAATCTTCTTCTTCTGTGGAGCCATTTAGGTCACACCTTGAAGTGACTCCATTCTCCTCTGAAGAGGAGGAGACCCTCCATTTAAACATGGCCRCCTCCATCTTTTTCACACCTTCTCTGCAGAGCTGTGAGTGAGAGGAGCATTAAGAAGAACATCTAAAGACAAAGACAGAAATATACAGATTAATAATTGATTTAATGTTGGAGCCTCAGATCTGCAGATCAGATCAGACTGAAGCTTCTCCACAGTCAGATGATGAGAGGAGGAGAGCTTCGAACACAAAGACATGAAGAAAGAAGAAGAGCAGAGAAACAAACATCTGAGGCTTCAGAAGATCAGACAGCAGGTGTCAGCAGACTGACAGGACCAGGATCCTGGATCCACATCTTTTCCTCCTGCAGCCCACAGCTCCACCATGTTTTCTGATGGTTTGGTTTTTATTATTTCTTATGTTGATGAATCTGAGTTCAGGTGTTCYTCTGATTGGTTCCTGCTCCTCTGCTCAGCCACGCCCACCCACACCTGGTCCWGTTTGTCCCTGCTCAGGTGTCTTTATGTTTGACTTTACTCTGTGGATCTGTTTGTTCTGCTGACTCCACTTTGATTTATTTTATTTTATTTTGTGAAATAAAGTAAGCTGGTTTGTGTCTTCAGTTTGCAGTGTCATGGTT
>NW_013953373.1:57572-59472 GCF_001266775.1 Austrofundulus limnaeus
AAATCTAAGTGGTAAGTTTCCAGCTCTGAGCTGTAGACGTTCAGATTCTGGATCCGTTGGGAACATCTGGACGGTCAGCGGTCACATCAGGGTTTCTGTTCTCTGACAGAGATTTGATCCAACCAGGAGGATCTGGACCTGAACCTGGACTTAGAACTGATCCAGTTTTCTGTCTCTGGACTCCTGAGCTCCTGTTGATCCTCAGCTCTGTGACTGAGTCAGGACAGTCTCCAGTGGCTGCAGACAGCAGCTCTGCTCACAACAAAGCTTCAGATGAAACAGAGCAGCTCACAGCAGAACAGGTTCTTCTCCTGTAGAACAGAGTCGGGGCAGAAAGCAGCTGCTGCCTTCGTCTCATAAATATTCAGGGTTTCTTATCTGATTGCTCTGCTGGAGCAGTTCATTTCTTCAGCCCGTTACTGRGAGCTTAAAGATGCAGAGAAGGATAATCATAAAACAAGCACTCCCCACACTACATCACTTCAAGAGCTGATTACTTTCATTACAGGGGAGTAATTAGGCCCTTCAGGGGGAAAGGTGGGTTCACACACTTGATCCCTGGTTGATTTTAAAGAGTTACTTTAATCTCACAGGACTCAGAATAAATTAAAGCTTGTCACCAGGGAGGAGTGACACTAACAGCACTTACAGTACACACAGTGTAACTGCTGAACACTGAGGGTTAATTACAGCACCTGTTCTCTGTCCTGACCCCGCCCACCCTGCTGCGTGCCTCAGCCTCAGCACCGACTCCAGCTCTGCTGCAGACTCCTGACGTTCCTGATGGATGGAAGTCTGACAGCTCTAAGTAAAAATCACCGCTCTCTGTCTGCAGCAGCTCGGCTAAAGTATCTTCTTCCATTTAGCTGCTAAATGCTCGGCTGAGTTCAGCAGCTGCTCATTAACTGTGTTTGTTGCTGTGAGTTTACAGCAGCTGTTCTTAAAGCACTTTTTACACAAATTAGTCCTGCAGAAACACTTCCTCTGGCAGCAGCATCATAGAGAGGAGCAGCTCATTTCTTACATTTTTATAACCATGGTCACAGGGTGAGCACACTCTGAGGAGGTTCAACTTTTCCAAAGACTTTAATCAGATTTATTTTTTAATTGGGTTTTGTATTTAAACAGATTTTACTGTGTGTGCTTAAAGTTAACGTCCAGAGATAAAAGCAGCTTGTAGCAGCAGGACGGGTCAAAGACAGAACCAGAACTGTCACTAAATAATGTTTCAAACTGTTCTTCAGCAGCTCCTCAGCAGGAAACCTTTCTGCTTTTATTAATTATCCAGTTTTGTTGTTTGCTTTGCATCAAATCAGGCTCTGAGTGATGCAGCAGGTGTGTTTCAGCTCCTCCTCCTCATCAGGTGGAGAAATGCTCCGATGTTTGCTGAATCAAAACGATGCAGGAAGTCCAGCTGAGCGTGTGCTCCTCAGCAGGATCTCATGTTTRTCTGTGCTGAAGCTGCTGCACATACAGCCCAGGATGGAGATGAAGTTTGTCTCGAGCCGGCGGTCCACAGTCTGTGATGTTCAGAATGTAAGAAAACAGATCAGGAGTGTTTGTTTGCATGAATGTGGCGGCGTGGGCGAGTGTTCCTGAGAGGCAGCCAGAAAGTGACAAAGATGACAGAGAGAGAAAACTGAGAGACAATTGCATCCTGACTCTGCTCCCATTTCCTCCTCCGTCCCTGGAGATTACCTCCAACTGCTCTCCTCTCTGCTGTGAGAGCGACTCTGTGCCGTTTGTAAAGTTACAGTCAAAAATTACACCAATATTTCTGTTTTATTTAGTCTTTTTATAAGAAAAAAAGAACAGATTTATTTTTCAAAGTCAGTTTTTCACCAAATGATTCATACATTTATAAATGTCATAGTTTATAAACTAAATATTTAACTTACAA
>NW_013953373.1:60416-61955 GCF_001266775.1 Austrofundulus limnaeus
CACACACACACACACACACACACACACACACACACACACACACACACCATCCCAGTGATAGAAACCAAACGTTTCCTCCTCTTCTGTCTGAGCGGGTCTTCAGACCACCTACGGGAGCAGGCGGCGGCCCGGCACACGTTACGAGCAGTGAAAGCACCGTGTGAACGATCAGGGCGAGCTCGGCCTGCAGCCAGAGTCGATGACACGGCAGACACTGATAAAACGTGTCTGCAGCTAAACTGTTTGCTTTATCTGACAGAAAGTAAAAAGCTGACTGGAAGCAGAGGTGCCTATTACAGTCAGAGGTAATAAGAGGGTCTGCTGACGGCGTACATGAGGGGGGGGGCTGCTGTTTGCTGCTGCAGGAGGACTGAGTGTCACTGACAGCACCTGCACAGGCCTTTCTGACAACAACAATCCTAATTCTTCATGATGGGCTGGTTCTGAGTGTCCAGAGAGAACAGACCGATTCAGCATGAGTCCAGGAGCTGAGAGGCTGAAACAAGCTGTTCCACAGGAAACAGGAAGTAAATCTCTCTTTATTACAGGTTAAACACATGAAGCATGGCTCGTCCTCTCACACAGAAATGTTAGATTAAATCCAGCACTGAAGCAAACGATCCTCAGGTTTGTTTCTGTCTGCCTGCAGGAACCATCAGACTCACATCACAGCAGCTTGTCTGTAGTAACACAACCTGCGAGGAGGAAGAATATCACACTTCAGACAAAAAGCCAACAGTTTTCCTCWCTTCTCCAACTTCAAACACCTACAGAGTGTTGGAGGAGGTGATGGGACACGTTGTGTCTGAGACAAACAAGAATAAAACCAAACACTGGGCTTTAACAGGAGGAGGAAACGCTTCAGTTTGATGGTTCTGCTGCAGGAACTGAACACTGAACCTGTGAGGAGATGATCCAGGACTGATGTCCTCTCCTCACACAGCCTGACACCTCTCTGACCTTCAAACATCTGCACAACAGCAGCGAGTAGAGCAGGAGGGAAACAACCAGTGCTGGACACTGTTCTACTCCTGAACTTGGACTTTCAAAATAAAAGTCTGGCTCTGTCACAGCTGAGATTATTGAAGAGGAAGTCCTGACTTCCTGTTGAACTTTGGAGAGGGAGGATGATGGAGTTTGATCTGTCTCTTAATGTTTGAAACCTTTTCCTCAGAACCTGCTGGAAACAAATTCAGTTTTTCATGAAGATGTTTTTATTGAGAATAATATTTAGAGTGAGAGCTTCAGAGGTGGCTGCTTGTAGGTCGCTCTGCTTCTTGTTACTCTGCAGTCGTGTCCAATAAATCAGGCTGAGAGTCTGAAACACAGCAGAACGATCCTTTAAGGGGGGGGGGACAAATCCCACAACTCAGTCAGCACACAGCTCAGGATGAGAGGCTGACATCTAAATTACCCACAAAGTAGTGCAGATTAATCATTCATTCTGCTGCAAGCCCAGACCAGCTCCACACTGAACACACACCTTACACACACCTTACACACACACACCTTACACACACACACCTTACACACACACAC
>NW_013953373.1:63553-65148 GCF_001266775.1 Austrofundulus limnaeus
GATAAAAAGTGTTTTGATGATTTGAAGCTTCTCTTCTGTTTTTCTGTTTTTGCTGGAGGACTATTTTTATTTTCTTGCTGTAACTTTTTCCTCTGTTGTCATTGTAAAGCAGCTGAAAAGAAAAGTGTGTTTTTCTGTAAATAAAGTGAAATAAAGTGTAAATCTGAGGGAAACAGAAACTCACAGCAGACTGAGGGAAACTCACGTCTCAGACTTGTGGAACGTGTTGTTGTTGCTCAGACGGATCAGATTCAGCTCCACAAACAGAATTAAGACTAAACGTTGAGTCCATGAGTCACCGGATCTGTGCTCACAGGCTGGTTCTGATCCTGATCCCGGGTTTGGATCTCAGTGTGGAGCAGGAGGACGCTCTGTCAGCTGGTGATGAAGGTCTTCAGGACCATGAACTCGGCTTCTTCTGGTTCTTTTAGTCATTTCTGTTCAGAAGAGGTTCTATAAATCCCCTGTTGGTTCTGGTGAAATAAAGTGAAATAAATAAAAGTCCACAGTTTGGATCAYTAAACTCATCGTCTGACTCTTCTCCCTCCAGATGTTTGATCAAATCTAGTTTGGAGTTCTTCAGATTATCAAAGCACAGATTAACGAGGAAACCCACCTTCAGGTGGAGTGGGTTCTGAGCCACCTGTGGACACGAGGCGACTTAATAAGTTTTAACTCTGTAGAGATGTTTCTATGAATAACCCCCCACATCTGGCTGCAGCTGGGCTCATTTCTGGACCTGATCCATTAATTCATCGTCTTCCATTGAGGTTAATGAGGAGAGTTAACTCTGTGATTTATGGGATGTTCTGTTAAACGCAGCTCAGCCGGGAACATTTAACACCTTCATTTGATTATTTATCTCTTCGTTTACTCTTCAACTATCTCTGGGAGATAATGAGCACTGAGTCTGGGCTCAGAYGGTTTGTTTCTGGGTTCTGGTCCGGGTCAGTACAGATGTGTGTTTGTGAGGGAAAAAATCTAAATAAATCAGCAAAATAAATAAATAACAACTCTTTTAGGTTTAATGTTTTTGTTAAAAAGCTGCAAAACAAAACTTGTAAAATGACTCCAGTTCTCATCAAAAATGAATCAAATCATCAAASTTTCATCAGAACCTCATTAGGTCCAGAACAACAGCCTGAAACTCCTGACGTGTTGCAGCTCATTCCTCCTCTTCCTCAGTGAGGAACCACAGAGCAGGTCTGAGAAGAACCGAGCCTCCCCGTCTCCAGATACCTTTAATTACCCCCCTGCAGCTCCAGGCCCGGCCCGGCCCGGCTCGCTCAGGTTCACAACTGTGTTCAAACTTAAGTGGGTTCGTTTTTTTTTATTGGTGCTGACAAATCTGAGAGGAAGTCAGGTGAGGACAGGAGAGGGTGGAGGAAACCAGGAAAACCACAGAGGCTTGTGAAAACATCTGTTCTACAGCAGAATGTGTCTTTATTCTGCAGGAGAATGTGTCTTTATTCTGCAGGAGAATGTGTCTTTATTCTGCAGGAGAATGTGTCTTTATTCTGCAGGAGAATGTGTCTTTATTCTGCAGGAGAATGTGTCTTTATTCTGCAGGAGAATGTGTCTTTATTCTGCAGGAG
>NW_013953373.1:70992-73348 GCF_001266775.1 Austrofundulus limnaeus
CAAACCAGACCAACAACAAAACAACAAACTACATAAACAACAAACCAGAAAAACAAGACAACAAACCAGACAAACAACAAAACAACAAACCAGACCAACAACAAAACAACAAACTACATAAACAACAAACCAGAAAAACAACAAGACAGCAAATCAGACAAACAGCAAGACAACAAACCAAACAACTAAACAAACCAGACAAACAATAAGACAACAAATCAGACAAACAACAAGACAACGAACCAAACAACAACACAAACCAGACAAACAATAAGACAACAAAACAAAGCAGGTAAACAAAGCTGTCTCTGATTTGTATAAATACCCATGGTACATAAAGAGACGTTGAACCACAGCAGCTCCTGATTTGTGTTGTTGTAGATTTCCACACAGATCTGAAGCTGTTAACTGATCAAACTGTGAATCTTTACTTTCATTTCCTCTGAACTCTGTTCCACATCAGATCCTGTTGGGATTATCTCCATCTCTTTCATCATTTCCATACTGATAAGAGCTACAGAGGAGCAGGTGTAGAGCTTCAACGTTTGGACATTTGAATAAGTTTAACGGCTCACAGCTTCCTCTTGTCTTTACTGTCCAGCTTTAAWTATCACAATGTGAGCGTTCACCAGATCTCTGCTTTAAAGGATAAAATAGTGTTTTATTGAAGACATAATAAAGACCTGCTGAGTCTGCATGAGAACAAATGTTCCTGTGGAACCAGCAGGGTGGAGATGGTCCACAACCTGAACCTGAGGTCCGTCTGAGCTTCCCCTCTCTAACGTCAGGAGGCTGTGATCTCGTTAACTCAACTTTATTTAAATATTCAGAACCAAATCTGAAACTGACTCCTCCTGATGCACTCTTCATGTTTCAGTCTCAACYGCTAAATGTTTYACATGCTGATTTATTGATCCAGCCKGGAATCAAACCGGCAGCTTCTTATCTTGTCTTAAYGACACGGAGTCGCTGCGTGACTTCAGGCCGGGGACTTTCCAGGCTTCATGCTAACAGAGCGAGAAGAATGCGTCACGTCAGCACATGCCTCTGCCTTCAAACACACATCTGACAGAAGAGTAAAATGATTGCWGCTCATTTTGAAACAATTATGGTGTGCATGATTGGAGCTGTAAACGTCCCGACTCCAAGCTGCAGGGCACTCTGCTTCTGTCTCAGTGTTTGGATCGCAGCGGACCGCCCTCCTGTCTTTGTTTCACTCCAACCAGTGCAGACACAAGATCTGCACCTTTTAGTGTAAACACAAAGAACTTCCAGCAACCRTTTCCATGTTTCACTTCTTATCTCAGCCACAAAGTAAACCTGAGGAGGGACGTGCACAAACGAGTTCTTCTCCTCATTACGGCTCATAAATTTAATACAAGCTGTCAGAGTGCAACAATCAGAGCTAACTGTGTAGAAACATGACTCTAATGTAAAAGTTGGAATTAAATCAGCTCATTGTTTACTTCCTGTCAGCGTTGGAACCGAAGCGATGAAGTAATTTAACTACATTGTTATAAAGAGGTTTGATTTCAGCAGCCTGTCAGCTTTTAGCTGCTCATCGGTTTGATGATGTGTTAGGAAGTTCATCTGCTGTGAGGCGTGCAGAAAACTGGATCAGTCATCAGCTTTCAGCTCAGGACAACTGAAAACTGCTCACCTTTACGTAGCTGCTCCAAGAAGCATGAGAGGACAGTAACCGTGTTTCCATCAAGGCTTTTTGATGCACATTTAGAAGTGTCGCATTAAAAATGTGAGAAAAAAAAGTCGGATGGAAACAGAAAATTTTTTTTGAAAATCCTCAATTCGCTAAAAAGTTTTTACGCTCGCTTGAGGTGGTTTTTGGATGATTCGCAAAGTAGTTAATGCACAAAAAGTATTGCGAGGGAATACAAAAATATTGCGAGGGAATTTAAAAGTATTGCGAGGGAATTTAAAAGTATTGCGAGGGAATGTAAAAGTATTGCAAGGGAACGCAAAAGTATTGTGAGGGAACGCAAAAGTATTGCGAGGGAATGCAAAAGTATTAAGTGGGAATGCAAAAGTATTGTAAGGGAACGCAAAAGTATTGCATGCGAACGCAAAAATATTGTGAGGAAATTTTAAAATATTGCGAGGGAACGCAAAAGTATTGTGAGGGAACGCAAAAGTATTGCGAGGGAATGCAAAAGTATTAAGTGGGAATGCAAAAGTATTGTAAGGGAACGCAAAAGTATTGCATGCGAACGCAAAAATATTGTGAGAAAATTTTAAAATATTGCGAGGGAACGCAAATGTATTGCGAGGGAATTTAAAAGTATTGCAAGGGAATGCAAAAGTATTAAGTGGGAACGCAAAAGTATTGCGAGGGAACGCA
>NW_013953373.1:74515-76578 GCF_001266775.1 Austrofundulus limnaeus
GTTTTTCTTTATTTTAGCTGTTCATCTTTATTTTAGCTGTTCATCTTTATTTTAGCTGTTTTTCTTTATTTTAACTGTTCATCTTTATTGTAGCTGTTCATCTTAGTTTTAACTGCTTTTCTTTGTTTCTGTTGTTTTTCTTTGTTTTTAGCTGTTTATTTTAGCTGTTTTTCTTTATTTTAACTGTTCATCTTTATTGTAGCTGTTCATCTTAGTTTTAACTGCTTTTCTTTGTTTCTGTTGTTTTTCTTTGTTTTTAGCTGTTTATTTTAGCTGTTTTTCTTTATTTTAGCTGCTTTTCTTTGTTTCTGTTTTTCTTTATTGTAGCTGTTCATCTTTATTTTAGCTGTTCATCTTTATTTTAGCTGTTCATCTTTGTTTTAGCTGGTTTTCTTTGTGTCTATTGTTTTTCTTTGTTTTTAGCTGTTTATTTTAGCTGTTTTTCATTATTTCAGCTGTTTTTCTTTATTTTAGTTGTTAATCTTGGTTTTAGCTGTTTGCTTGTAGCTTTCAGCTGAAGTTYTGCTTCCTTTAGCCTCTTCGTTGAGCCTCAGCTGAACTCTGAGAACTGGTGCAGTGAAGGTGAAACATTTCGGCTCGTCTTTAGCTGCTCTCCGTCACCTCCCWGTCATTTTTCTTTGTGTCGGCTGCAGAACGTCTCACTCCAACAGCAGCAGAACCTCCCGGGCCTCGGGCCTCGGGCCTGGGGCTGACCTCTGACCTCATGCAGGACGGATGAGGTGACAGGAGAGAAGGAAGGACGTTGGTGTTTCAGGTGACGGCAGGAGGATGGAATGTGACCTCTTGTTTACTGTTTTCATGGATAATTTGTGCTTCAGAACCGCTCCGAGGAGGTTCTGGGGTTGGGGTCTGGGCCTGGGGGTCCAGGTCTGAAGTGTTTGGACGTGTTTCAGTGACGGCAGGAGAAAAACGAGCCGTTCMGACAGATCTCATGTAAGCTGAGACTCTCAGACAGGAGTTTTATTTTTTGTTTCTAACTGTTCAGGTTGTTGGACTCATGTTCAAATCCTGAGACAAACAGGAAAAGCTTTTATTTTGACAGGCTGAGTTGAGCCATTATTGTGAAGGCTGACAGGCTGACACCCGGCACCGCTCACCTCTGCTCAGCATTAAACAAGGAAGCTAAATGACTCTGTTTGACAACATGTTGCTCAGATCTCTGTCATCCAGAACACTGAGGAAACCTGAGCAGAACCAGAACCAGAACCTTTATTTTTTACTTTTACTTTGTTTCTCCATCTTAACTTTCACAGCAGTCACTTATTAAATCAACCCTGAGTTCTTCTGTGTTTGAAAAACAATAATAAGAAACCTGACTGAATTAGTCTGATGAAGCCTAAAAACCAGAGTTGTAAAGTAACTAAGTACAAATACTTTACTGTACTTAAGTAGAATTTTTTTATCTGTACTTGAGTAATTATTTTTCAGCCTAGTTGTTACTTTTACTCCTTACATTTTTTTTAAAAAAGATGTAGAAAGTTGTTACTTTTGTTTTATTCCAGGTTGTTAATAAAAAAATTCTATCCTGATTTGATTTGTGTCTCCTGGATACAGTGAGTATAATTGTGGTTCGATGAGAAGTATAAATATTCTGACTTTACTTTGTACACAGTACATGTAAGCAACGTGCTGTTAGAAAAAAAAAATTTTGGACAAGTCACCTCCCAATAAATGTTATTTAGGAAAATCTAACCGCTCACTTTTACTCAGTACTTTTAATACTTAAGTAGATTTTGTGTCAGAAATTTACTTTTGATACTTAAGTACAAAAATATCAGATAATTTAAGACTTTTTGTCACAGCTTGGTGGTGAGGAGAACCCAACATGCAGACCAAACTTAAAGTAATAAAAAAGACTTTAATAAAGAAAAAGGCCAACGTGGTGGCAAAATAACAAAACAATCAGTGAAAACTTGGAGCATGAGGACAGAACAAACATGGATGAGCACTGGTCTGAGGCTGAAGTGATGAAGAGATGATCCTTAAATACAAACAGGCCTGAGTGGAAGCAGGAAGCAGCTGATTCCACCTGAGGACAGGTG
>NW_013953373.1:80328-86216 GCF_001266775.1 Austrofundulus limnaeus
GTGTGTGTGTGTGTGTGTGTGTGTGTGTGTGTGTGTTGAAGCCTGATTAGCAGCAGCAGAGGCCGTTTGTTCTCCACTTACAGGATTTGTAGCTGACAGGGTCACAGAGCTCAAACTCCTCATGTTGGGTTTGTAGTTTGAATCCCGAGGAGCTGATTCCTGAGTTTAGTGTTTTTCCTGCTCCTCAGCCTGTCTGCTGCTTTTTAACCAGCTGGAAAAATAACTCTTGTGTAAAAGTGTCCTGATGCACAGAGGAAGGGAGGGTGAAATAAATGAAAAGTTAATATTTACAGTTTGTTTTTCTGCTCTGAAAGTAAAAATCAGGTTTAATGTGCAGCTCAGTCAGGACCAGAGTCAAACCTGGATCATCAGAAAAATAAAACCCGATGAAATGAAAAGAATGAAGTGATTAAACGTGCAGCACAGGAGGAGGTGTCTGACAGGAGGAGGTGTCTGACAGGAGGAACGATCACTTTGATTGACTTTAACTCTAAAGTCCAGAAGCATCAGAGGATGAAGGTTTTTCTTCATGAAGTTGAGATGATGTGAGGAGTCCAGTCCGTCTGGGTTCAGAGAACAACTCAGAGCTTTTTATTCTCTTGTGTTTCCAGCAGGTTTGAACACTGAAACGTATCACTGGACTGGGCGTCATGTGACCTGGGCGTGGCTTCACAGGGGGGTTTTTATGCATTGAGCTAATGCTAATGCTAACCATTGAAATCAATGAGCAGAAAGTAGCACAATRCAAACAAACGGTTTATAAATGTACAAATGTCACAAATACTTTACTATAAACTACACAGATTGTTACAACATGTTTACAAGAGATAAAAGAGTTATGTTTCACAGGTAAATATTACACATATTTAACCAAAATTTATTTAAAAACTTTTATAGTTGTACATATGTACACACACAATAAGAATATATATATATACACACATAGAAACACACACATATACGTATATAGACTTGAAAGATTAATTTTATTACTTTAAATATCTAAGACTCAGTTGTGATTAATAAATATATGTATTAATATCCAGCTGGTCAGAACTCATTGATTTGTATGAAAAAACACCTGTGAAACACAAAATACTCAGTTTAAGCCACTGTTTTAATCATTTAAATTAGTTATCTATTTTAAATTTCCATAACTATAAAATTCACAATTTCCTCAGCTTTATTTTGAACCATAGTTGATAAAAAATTGATGTTAAATAATGAAGTTATAAGAGTTTTTCATCAGGAAGACAGCTCACAGTCCATTGACCTCCATTCATGTTGTTGAGGCTCCTCAGTGCAGAGCAGAGCTGCAGTTTGTGCACGTCAGTGTAGTTAGCAACNTTCCATAACTATAAAATTCACAATTTCCTCAGCTTTATTTTGAACCATAGTTGATAAAAATTGATGTTAAATAATGAAGTTATAAGAGTTTTTCATCAGGAAGACACCTCACAGTCCATTGACCTCCATTCATGTTGTTGAGGCTCCTCAGTGCAGAGCAGAGCTGCAGTTTGTGCACGTCAGTGTAGTTAGCAACACGCTAGCCACGCCCACTCCAGTAATACATGAATGTGTTTAAAGGTGCAGTTTCTGTGGTAAACAGCAGCTGTGCTGCTCCTGTGTCAGCCTGTTGTTGGAGCTGATGTCTGACTCAGTTTGGGTAAATATGGACCGACCCGGCCTGTTGGTCTGGCTCAGCTCAGGCAGCTCCTGCCCCGCCCTGCAGCCTGCAGCTGCAGCTCTTCATCAGGCAGCTGAGCTGAACGGTCCAGAGTCCAGAACCTGAACCTGACTGGAACCCTGCGCTGGGACCAGATCTTTGTTACAGCAGGGACAGTGTCCTCACTGCTCACCAATCTGTGTTTTTTTATTTATTATTGAACTTACACCATATTTCATTATGTTTTTGTGTATTATTGTATATTTTGACCTGCACTGACCTTGTGTTTGAGTTACAATTTTAAAGATTAATTCTTGATTTGATGTTTCAGTTTTTCGTTGCTCATGTTTAATTATGTTTTTCTGTTTCATTTTATTCTTTTCACCATTTTTACACTGTTAATGATCGTACAGCACCTTCTATTAAAGGCGCTTTATAAATAAAACTTTACTTACTCACAGGGTGGTCCCACTGTCCTCTGGAGACCCTCTTCATTTAACTCTGTCTGCATGATGACACGTCTCTGCTGGACTCAGAGAAGATCCAAAGCWGCTTCAAACGGTGGAGGTTTGGGTTTTCCTGGAAGGAGCTCAGATGGTCCTACAGGATGAGCGAGCATCTCTCTCTCTCTCAGCTCGCCCTTCCAGTCCACACCTGTCCCAGAGGAGCAGGATCAATAATTGCACCAAAAGCAGCCTGATCAGAGAGTCTGAGAGCTTCAAAGTGGTGGTTCTGATGGTGAAGTGTGGACTGAAGAGGAGGACAGGATCTGACTGTCTGCATCAGGTTCAGGAAACCCAGATTTGTGATGAGGATGATGTTAAAGAACAGAAACTGTGAGATGTTCACTGACTTCTGATCTCATGAGGAGAACCAGCAGAACTCAACTGGTCTGAATGGAGCTGCAGTGGTTTGGGTGAGAAGTCCACCTTCGTTGTTCTGCAGCCTGTGAGGAGATCTGCTGAGGAACACGAGCTGGAGGGATGGATGACAAATAAAACATTAAAATAACAAGTTTTAWTTTAAAACCTTTATTTTCTTGGTGTTGTTTCTGTAATAAATCATAAATAATAAAATAAAGTGTTTTCAGATGGACAGGAGGATGGGTTTAATAAACTCTTAATATTTCTGCGGTTTAAAGTTTAAAAAACATCTTCAGCTGAAGTTTACCAAGCCTTGGTGCAAACACTGCTTTGAAATGAAAATGTTCAAACCACGATGGATCCGTGCACGGCGCCGGCCCGGCCCAGTTTAATACTTAATGAGGAACATTTGAAAGCTCTGCAGAAAAAACAACAACTTTCAGATCAATAAATTTCTAATGGATGTGCTGTTCGGACCGGTCTAAATGCTGGAAGCGTGGGCTGGAAGGTCAGGAAGTCCTGCTGCTTCAGGCTGGAGGTCACGACCTCGGAGTTGTTTACTTCATACAAGACTGTTGAATAAAAGATGAGCTGCAGCTCATGTTTTACACAACAAAGTCAGGTTTTAACTGTGACATGCAGGAGACAAACTTCTGCTCAGTTTCTTCATTAATGTTGAAGTGACAAACGTTAGAGTGAAGATCTGCTGCTGGAGCTGGTTGTTCAGGTGGGATTCAACCATAAAACTCATCCTGACGTCACACACTGTTTCCTCAGAGGGTTGTTTGTTTGTTTATTTATTTATTTATTTATTTATTTCCCTGCTTTTTGTTTGTTTGTTTATTCAGGTGGCGTGGGGCATCCCTGTGGGAGGTCAGCACACACATCACCTGCATGTCGCTCCTCAGGTGAGCACAAACGTTTGGTTCTGTGGGGGCGGGGCCTCCTCACCTGTCAGCAGGCCCATGGTGAGGGGAAATAAAGTCACAAATATATAAAAGGACCAATAAATTAAAAAAATACACTTAAAATGCACAAATTAAATGAAAAAAATGGGAATTTTACCTCATGTTTTATCATTTTAATGACCTACATATTTATTTTTACAGCTTAGTTCCAATAAAACATATATTTTAGCACATAATTTATATTTTCCTGTTTTTAAAAGTATATTTGTTTGTTTTTCTTTTTACTTATACATGCATTTCTGTGTCTTAAAAGATTATATTCAGTTATTATTTCTTATAATTGTTTCATGTCTTTTTATTTCTATGTGTTTTTACATTTCTCTGTCTCGAGCTGTTACTTTACCTTATACCAGAGGTGCCCAAAGTGGGGCTCGTGGGCCAAAATTGGCCCGCCGAGCCATTTGATTTGGCCCACCAGCATTTGTCCTGGCTACTAGATTGTAATTATGTTAAGATTAAATAAAAAATACATGTAACTACATGAGATATTTAGATTAGATTTAAGCCTATATATATATAGATTTACACACCTTACAAGACCACATATACTGAAATTTTAAATTATAAAAAGTCCCATGAGCCTTTGCTGCCCGAGCATTGAATTTTCTCCATGTCCATGGGCTGAAAAACAAAAATAAAGAATGTAGGCAACCACACCGGCTGCTAGCTTAATCATAAAAAATTAAACAACTTTACTTGAGTTTTTGCATTTCTTATATTATTACATTTGGCCCGCGGCCCTCAGATTTATTTTAATTTTGGCCCCCTCAGGGAACATGTTTGGGCACCCCTGCCTTATACGCCTCTGCTTCATTGTGCAAATAAAGGGGCGGGGCTTCTTGGGTCAGCTCCTCTCCTATTGGTGAACAGGCAGGAAGGGGCAGATGGTGAGGGGGAGATGGGAGAGGTAGTTTCACTGTAAACCTCTAAAATAAGCTTTATTTTGTCAACAAACATAAAGAATAAACGAGTTTTATTCAGACTCCATAAATAACCAACACCTCCACACATCTCGTCCCTCTCCCACAGCTTGTTTTCAGCAGGATCCATATTTGTTCCCACAGTCCAGCCGGAGGTCAGGGGTCAGGTCTAAATGCTGCCAGACTCTGGGAACTGGGTGGGCAGCTGCGCTCCTCCTCAGCYGGGCTCAGAAACAGTTCTGGGTGGTGGCTGCTGAAAGTGCACTTCGGTGAACAAAAAGTGAAAAAGCTGAGCACACGCAGCTCCAGCCTGGCTCTGTTGACACGACTGCAGCCATCAGCAGGAGAAATGATCAGAAAGAGCAGGACGAAGGCTGCGTTTTCCTGAGCACAACGGCACGCTGACCCAAAGCTCCGGCTGCTGTGAGACAAACGTCTCAATAATGTCTGTTTGTGCAGAGAGTCACAGGTAACAAACACAACATCCAGCAGGAAGGAGAAAAATCCAGTTAAAGCTGTCGTTTGTGTTATTTGTTGTTAGTCTTCAGACCAGAGACTATTCTCCTCATAAGTGGCCTTCATTGATTGTGCCTGTCGGAGGCACAGAGCTGTGTTTTTAYCCCCGTCTCTCCGGCTCTGATCCCACGAGGAGCTGCGAGTCAACAGCGTTTTGAAGTACTGTTGGTCCGGTCGGGCCCAGCGCCGCGCATTCCTTAGCTTCTGTTAGCATTCAGTCCACATAGGTCACGAGCAGCAGCCCTTTGTGCTCCGACAGCCTCAGTGTGGCAGCTCCGCCTCAGTGTGTGTGTGTGCACATGTAAAAGAAAGTCAATCAGACACACACACACACACACACACACACACACACACACACACACGTTTGTTAGCAGCAGCCAGAGTCAATCAGGAGATGTGAGAAAGCTTTTTAATGTTTCCTCTGAGTCTGACCTGTTTAAATGTCAAACAGACTGAAAAACAACAGACTTCACATGAAACTGAACACTTTGATTTTCTACTTCTCTGAGTTACTTTACCCTCAGCTAAAACACTGTACACAATGTTCATTTTAATAACTATACTTCAGTATAAGTTTAACTATATCAACTAAGCACCATGTACTTGTAGTGTACTAGAAAGTATACAGATTTAATACTTATTTGTAGTAAATGGGGACGTTTTAGTTTTAAAAATAGTACACTTTAACTTATAATGTCTTAACTCACCAAGAAATACACTTTAATACATGTCACATACTTAATGACGTACTTAAAATGTACTTCTTTTATACACAGAAGTATGAATGAATGAAAGATACTTTAATGATCCCAAAGWGAAATTACAGTAATGTAACTATGTACACTAATATAAGAATACTACACTGTAAAAACTGTCCATCTAACCAAGTTTTAAACTCTTATATCAGCCAAAAAGTCTTTTTGATCTTGTTTTCAGACTGATTTACTAAACAAGA
>NW_013953373.1:86711-88006 GCF_001266775.1 Austrofundulus limnaeus
GAAATACTTGATTTGACTCAATTTTTTCTTATTTCAAGAATCTTACCAAGTAAAATGTTCTTACTCCACTGCAGAAATGTTTGACTTAATTTGAGTCAAATTACAGTTACAGTACAGTTAGGTACAATTTTTGTAGTGCATTATTGAAGTTTGTAATAAATTGTTGTGTTGTGTTTTTGCTGACTCGACACTCTGTGAACAACAGGAACCAGTGAGAACATGGCAGCAGCGTGAGGCTCCTGACAAACGTTCGTCCCAACGTTTACCTGACATGTGTGCTCCGTCGTCACACAGGCAGAGCTGCTGAGTGGATGCTGCTGAAAGATGTGCGGCTGTATTTCTGTCTGCGTGAGGAAAAAAAACAGTCTTTGAAGAAGAAAGGATCCATTCAGAGTATTAGTCTGAGCCGCCTGAAAGCCACTTCCAGCCCCGGAGCCTTTCCTCTGATATCGCACCAGACGAGCTCACCTGGCCGTCCTGTTCTCCCTGGACACACTGGTCAGGTGTCCCAGTTAAACTGGCACTGCGCTGCAGAGCGACACAAAGCTGTCCCTGTCAAAGTGCCTCCTGGGTGCTCAGCCTGAAACCGTTCCTCCCTCCGTCTTCCCTCTCCTTCATACTGATAACGGCTCTGAGTCAAGGTGTGATTTATAGAAAGAGGAGCTGGAACTTTGTTGGATTATTGCTGCTGAGGGATTATCATCTCTCAGCTGAAGGACAGGATGTCAGGCCCAGACTACGACCTGTTCCTGACAGGTCAGATGTGACATGAAGGAACAGCAGCTGTCAGTGTTTCAGGACAATTAGTAAACTTGTTTCTGCACACGTGTMAGGAAAATATGACATCATCTGTCTGCAACACAATTATATCTAAAGCTCTCAACAATCAGGCTCATCTYATATTAAAGATCAGACTGGTTCATATTTTACTAACAGAGCACTTCACTCAGACTGCAGCTTTACTTCTGCTTCCTGGAGGTTCTGACAGCAGAGGTTCTTCCCTTTTCTGGGTTTCTGATGACGTATCGACGGCAGGAAGTAAAACCAGCGCCGCTTCCTTCTGTTGACTTGCTGTCGAAGTGTTTCAACTCTGTGATGTTGCTGTTACTGCTCCAATCTGGAGGAAGAGCAAAGGTTTTTGTGTGTTCTGTGAAAAACAGGACAAAATTAGATCAATAATCTAAAACCAGGAGGAGAGGAAACAACGGGCCCCATGTAAGATACATGTTCGTATTTTTATCCTAAATTTCTCTTACTTTTGTTCGTACAAAGGGTTCGTACGAACATGTCACGTC
>NW_013953373.1:89441-90755 GCF_001266775.1 Austrofundulus limnaeus
CAGCACAGGTCACTGCTCACCTGGGCAGAAACAAGTCGACACCTGAATGTTTGACCCAACCTGAGACTAAATGAATAACTCATCTGCTCCTCGTATAATCAGAGGTTTAAGTACATTTACTTTGTTACAGTACTTACATCGTTTTTTGAGGATTTGTAATTTTACCAATTGCTTTTTTAAACAGCTACTTTTATTTTTATTTTGTCACATTTTAAAGCTAAAAATGATGTTTTTACTTCTTTAATTTAAAATGTAACACCTGGTTACTTCTTACTAAATTAAATCTGTTTGAAMTAAAAAAGAAGATAAAGAAATGTTGAATTTACTCAACAAAGTCATGTCAACTGGCTCCACTAAGACTAGTTGAGTAAATTGAACAAATAATAAACATAAATCACTCAGTTTACTCAACCTGGTTTAGTGGAACCAGTTTGATTCAGTAAATTCTGCAGTATTTTTTCTTAGAAAGTGTGTATAAGTACTTTTACGTTTACTTTCCCAGGTTTTGTGAACAGTTTTATGACTTTTACTGGAGTAGTTTTCTCACCGGTGGAACTTGTTTTTACTGAAGTCATTTTCTGTTCAAGTAATTTTACTTTTACTAGTTATTTTTAAGTACTTTATAGAGCTGTGTGTACAATACAAGCTCTGCAGCAGCAGATAGTTTATGTCAATATAATTTTTAATCCTCCAGATTATATGACAAGTCTTTTTATTAACACAAAATGGATCCAATCATAAAAGTACACAGAGTTTTTCATGATRTCTCATCTGCTCCAGCTCATTTAGGGCATCAGAACTCACTGTGATCCATTTCACTGTGTYGAACCGGAGCAACTCACTTCCTGTCCTCGTCTGAATCTGACTCGYCATCATGTGACTGAAACCCATAAAGCAGCAGGAAACATTTGATTCATTAACAGTTTGTAATGTTTTGTGGCCTGAGATGTGAAGTGGTGATGTGACCCCGGTCTGCTCCAGACCTGGTCCTGGTTCAACTGTTAGCCTGACTTCCTGTGTGAGCTGAGTGTTTTATGACCTGTAATAATCAGAGCGAAACAAGCTGCAGAGGAACAGAGGACTGTTATCTGTTGTTTTATTGGACCTGGTTCTGATTCTTTGTCAGTTTTACATCAAAAACATTTAAAAGTTTACAAGTGAGAATAAAGGAGCAGAAACACRTCTCCTCTCCCGAAAACATCCTTTTTCTGACTTTATGATGATTTTACAGCAGCTGGAGAAACGTCTGCACATATTTCACTCTGTGATGATGAGGATGGTGCAGTGTGTGTGTGTGTGTGTGTGTGTGTGTGT
>NW_013953373.1:94625-98616 GCF_001266775.1 Austrofundulus limnaeus
CACACACACACACACACACACACACACACACACACGAGTTAAAGCCCCTCTGAGGCCTGCAGCAGCCCGACCTCTGACCTTTCCTGTCATCCCTGTGCTGCAGCTTCTGGACCACATGTTCTGGACCACATGTTCTGGACCATAAAAAGGTCTTTCATGTCCCGCCTGCAGACAGGAGCTGCTGCTGCTGAGAGGGACACAGAACCGGGTCGGTACCGGGTCAGTAAGTCAGAATCATCTCACTGAGCTGATTAGCGGTCACTACCAGGTGACCCCGGCGGCGGGTCAGAACCTGACAGAGTTCTGGTGAGCTCCTCTCTGTGATGGAGCTGCAGCTCGGACTCAGCAGGAGGACCCGACCCGCTGCTCAGACAGAACCGTCCTGCGGGCCTCCAGCAGCAGCTGCCATCAGAGATGTTAGTAAAACTTRTTGTTTTCCTTTAAAACATGTTTCTTTCTGTGACAGAAAGCACTTTGTACAAATCTGTACTCAACAACGTCTCTGTTTCCTAAAACTTCAGAATAAAAGTTCCTCATTTAGAACAGGACGAATGCAGAACTGGACCTTTTATTTCAAGTTAAAGGCCCAGCAGGACTTAATGTGATTAAAACCCYTTTAAAGCAGAATAAAAACTGAAACATTTTATTGAAGCAACAACATCATCCTGGAATCAGTTTTCTGCTCCAGCATCCATCAGCCTCGTGTTCCAGTAAAATCAAACCAAACATCAGTTTTATTAAAGGAAAGGAGCTGTTTTTAAAGCTGCAGGAGGTTTGATGAAAACAGGCAGGTTTACCACAGAGGCAGGATAATTAAAACGTGTCGACACTCTGAGCTCAGTTTGTTCCCTGGTTACCACCGTGTGTATTTATACACATCTGAAAGTAACTTTAAATAAAACTCRTCTGTGTTTCTGAGAATAATTCACTGGAAGAAAAACTCTGAKTTCTCTTCAGAAAGGATGATTTTAACAGATTTAATCTGAAGTATGAAACAAAAACAAACTAAGCTGAAGTTTTCATGAGTCAGCAGAAAAAATATGGACCAGAAAAACTGTAGGATGATGCTGAGTCATTGGTTGCCATCCTGGCCCCGCCTTTTTCTGGKACAAAAAGAGGGAGGAGCTTCAGGGATGTTTGAGGACATTTTTCAGGTGTTTTTTATTTTCTATATGTTCTGAAGTTCGAGGAGGTTTTTATTGAACCGAGAGTCTGAAGTGAACAGAACTTCCTGACAGACAGCTGTTCACTTCCCATCATCCCTTTCTCCTCCTGCTCCTCCTCCTGCTCCTCCTCCTGCTCCTCCTCCTGTGTTCCTCAGAAGAACGTCCTGATGTGATGTGTTTGTTAAATTTGCCAGCAGTGTGTGGTTGTGTGAAGCGGCACGCCGCCTCTGTTTGTTTCTTCTTGGCAGRTGTGGCTGACAGGTCCGCAGCTCCGGCGCCGGGCCTTCTTGATGTTCCAGGACCAACGGGCCCGGCGGTACCGCTCGCTGCCAGGTATCCAGAGGAGACGTGAGGTGTGTGAACAACTGAACAACTGGAGGCTTTCAGAACAACTTCAAGMTGTTTTATCTCCTCTTTAGTGCCACAACTCTTCTTCTTTGTTGTTGTTTACATCAACCTGCAGAGGTAAACAACAGCAGCCAATCAGGAAGCAGGAAGCTGGAATTAGATGACTTCATTATTATACCTTAAAACATCATCTAAACTCTTCAAAATAAAAGTCTGACTAATATAAAAACTTTTGCGTCTCTAAAATGATTTGTTTAAATTTAGTTTATTTAGTTTCTGATCTGAGTCTGATCCAACATGGCAGCCAGGTTCTTCTCTGTCTCACTATATTTACTTCCTGTTTTCATTTCAAAGACTCTTGAACTTATTTTGTCAGGACTTCCTGTTTACGCTGAGAAGAAAGAGTTCTGATGAACTTTTAATGAAGTGTCTCTTTGGCTTCGGTAAATAAAAGATCTGACTTTCTGTTGCAGATGGATCAAAACATTCATTTATTCTGAAATGAAACTCCTGACGAGTTTAAAAACAACAAAGGGTTTCAGCTTTTAGGAGATGTTTCTTTCAGTCTGCAGACTCGGACATCCTGGGACCATGTTTTCCATGTTTCCAGCCCACCAAGCAGCAGCACAACAGAAACTCCCCGGAGTTAAAGCAACACGGATCTGTTCTTGTCTGAATATTCCAGCAGAGGCGTTCGCACAACATTCATCCATTTTTAACGAGCCTCGCCTCCTCGTGCTGCGCTCCCCGCTGCAGAAGAACGTCTAATGTCAGACACTCAGCCCAGGCTGAGCCGGGCTAAATGCAAGGGCTGCATGTAATAAAGACAGGCTGGAAAACATCCACAGAAGGTCTTCTTTGACCCGGAGCTGCAACACATCAAACATGTCTGCGCTCAGAGGAACTCTGCAGCTCCATCCATAATTTACAGCTGAGAAACTGAGCAAAAGAGGCTGAAGCCACGCTTTTTAGGAGCTCCAGTCCTTAAACACGAGCACCCGCTTTGGATGTTATCATCCATGAAATGGACGTTATTAGGCGTTATCAGTCCCGTACAATGGCTTCAGCAGGTTTCCCGTCCCATAGAATGGCTTCCAGTTGTCAGCTGGTTAATATGAGGCAAAAAACCAGTATCTGGTTAATATGAGGCTTAAAGCTACCAAGGTTGACCTTAGAGCTGATGATGTGTTAGCACTAACCTCCAACTGATATATGTTGTGGCCTCTCAATGGGGCAATGGTGTCGGACCAGAAAGTGGGAGACCAGTGTTTGAGTCAGAGACGGACACAAAAAAATTTATTACAATATCTTTTGGTTATTTACACATTCATTGTCATTGATATATTAGCCCACTGGGGGCACTGTCAGGACAGTCTGATGCCTAGAAGGTACAGTAGGGACCCTCTGAAGCCATTGTATGGGACTGATAACGCCTGATAACGTCCATTACATTGACTGATAACATCAGAATCCCCTGAACACAAGTCCTCCTCACTGCAGACAGGACCAATGGATCTGGACCCTGTTGGTGTCCACAGACCAGCTCAGACTCATGAGCACTGATGGTTTCCCACAGCCCCCATTAGAATTCAGCTGGTTTCAGTTTATCATATATACCTGCAAGTTAATCCTAATGTTTTAGMAATAATAAGGTGTTTTGTCTGTTTGGATGTGCAAACCTTTAATATATTTAAAACTAAACTAAGAGGTAACTGTGCTGTGATAAATATAATTCATATCAAGTATGAAAAATAAAAAGTACTAAATGACTTCATGAATTATGATCCTGTATTCTCTTTGATTTAAATAATTTTAGGGGAGAAATCTGTCAAATTAATAAATTATATGAAAAATAATTTATACTAAAATACTAAATTAAAAAAACTCACTTCCTTCCGAACGTTGTTGGATAATACTTTACTGATAAACTGGTCCCACCGTCCTGACTCCGCCCCCTGACACAGGTGTTGGAGAACGTTTCCACCAGCGTGTGTGTGAGCTCCACATGTTCTGGCCTAATTCTACAGTTTCAGCAGTTTGTTGTGAAGAATAGAGCGTGGACTGGATTACTGCTCGTCCTTGCCAGAGGCTGGCTGGTGGAACAGACATTTAGAAACCAGAACACCATCCTTATTGTCCTTGGTGGACACCAAACACCTGCAGCCCTCACACACAGGTGAAAATGAGATTCTCCTTCAACATCCTGCGTTCACATGTGCAGAAAAACCAGGCGTCCTGTAAGAAATGAGGTTTTTATCAGATGAAACGAYTCCAGAGCTTTAGGAGGAGGGCTGCTGGGAGGGAGATGGAGCCCAGCCAGGTGTGGAAGGTTTTACCTGTGAGAGCGGAGACAGGTGTGCAGCATCAGCAGAGTGTCAGGAAGACGGAAAAGATCCTTAAGAAAAGCTTATTAAAAATCAAGCCTGACTCATCATAATTGCTGTTTTACAGCAGGTTCCTGTTCTGCAGCACATAAA
>NW_013953373.1:102321-105388 GCF_001266775.1 Austrofundulus limnaeus
CACACACACACACACACACACAATTGTAGCCAGCAGCCTGTGCAGGAGGGATTCAGCTCTCTGGTATAAGCCAGGAGCAGAACTTGTTGATAAAGCAGGAGATGATGTATCTCCTGGATGATAACATTCTAATGCTCTCTGAATCCTTAATCTCAGGCCGGGCCGGCCGCGGCGCTCCTCACAGAGGAGCAGGATTAACATTCAGAGGGTCTGATCCCATCTCCTCTCTCTGCCTCTTCACCCCTGACGACCAGGATGAGCCTGGGACACGCAGATAAAAGAGACGAAAACGGTGAAATTATCAATTATCAGGGAGGAGGAGGAGGAGGAGGAGGAGGAGGAGGAGSACCTCTGCTGGATATTTGCTGTTTCATTTCTCTGACAGTTCAGGTTTGGTCTGAAAACATCAGAACTCAGCTTGAAGCAGCTCTTAAATCCTTTACAACGAGTTGTTTAGAACCGTGTGGACGTCTCACCTGTCAGGCACGGGGGTGGAGGTCCGATGGTTTGGGCTTTTCTGCAGCTACAGGACCTGGACACCCTGTAGTCCCAGAGTCCACTCACTGAGCCCCCGTGGATGATCCCACCCTGCCGTCCAGTCAGGACAGGAGACAAAGTTTAGTTCTGATCATTGTGTTTGTTTCTGTCCTCGCCCCACTCTGTCTCCCTCTGTCCTCTCTTTGAAGTGGACACGGTGGTCCAGTCTGGTCCCGTAGACCTACCTCAGGACACCCAGGAGCAGAGACATGTCCACTTGGATGAGAGGAGTGGATGTAGCTACGCTCAGGGTCAGTCAGCAGGTGGGCTTCTCTCCACTCCAGGAGACAGAGACCAGATGATCTGTCTTTGTCTGGTTCTGTCCCATGGTTCTGTTTTGGTGTGTTGAGGACACGTCAAGGGGCTGAGGGGCTGAGGGGCTGGGGGGCTGAGGGGCTGAGGGGATGTGTGTCTCTGTCTTTCCTGTGGAAAAGGAGTGTGTTTGTGGAGTTTTGGATGTTTCTGCTGTGGTCTTGTTGGTAGAAGGTCTGTGGACAAAGACCTGGTCCTCAGGAGACAGGGTGGGTCCTGCTGGTATTTCTTTGGTAAAAACCTGAATCTGATGAGTTCAGATCAGATTCATCATCTTAAAGTCTTGTTTCCATCTTTTCCTTCAGTCAAAGACTAAAATAATATAAATGTTTTTCTCTTCCAGCCTCTGAAAACCACTCAGAGGATTATCTGACCCCTCTCTTTGTTTGGACCTCTGCAGACCTCCAGCAGGTCTTTTATCTGGACCAGCAGAATGCACGGCTGGGGACCCTGTAAGCCCCTGAGCCGGTCTTTGTGCCTTCCTGACCCCTGGTGACCCACCTGGTAACCCCTCAGCATGCAGCTCCACTTGGATGAGATGGGTCGGATCCCGAGTCCATTCCTCAGAGGGGATCTAAACATCACAACAAACCATTGGTTTAATGATTTCACCTTCAGATGTGTTCCTCCAGACCCAGCAGAACCACACAGAGGTCCGGTTCTGGAGCCAGAAAAGAACAGACGAGACGACGGGAAGGACGAGTGGAAACAGGAAGCAGAGACAAAAAGGACGTGTGCAGATGGAGTGGTTGTGTTGCAAAGACGACTGTTTTCATCTTATTGTGAAAGAAGAGGAAGCTCCACCTGAGAGGACTTCTCTAACCAGAACCATGATGTGAGGCTAACACTGATCTTCAGGTTAATCTCTGATAATAATTTGATGTTATTAATCTACCTTCAGCTGTTTCCTGTGAAGAAGAAGGAGAGTCGCAGCTCCTCTGATGACTCAGCGTTCTGCAGCTTCACCCTGCTCCTCCAGCCGTTCAGAGGTGAATCTGGAAGGTAAATAAATAAAAACTGTTGATGGAGGAGTTCAGGGTGGGGTGTGTCAGTCGTTCAGGGGGTTTCCACTAAAAGCGCCGGTGGCAGAAATAATGATGGGGGTTATCTGGAGACCCCCGCACCGCCCTGATCCAAGCACCTGCACCACTCCTGGAAGGAGCTCTTTAATGGAGATCCTGCGATCAGACGTTTCCTCACAGCATTCTGCTCCGGTGGAAACACACCTGCTGCTGAGTCCAGTAAAAAGTGTCGACTCATCAGATTAACTGAACTTAAACAGGATCAGGTGTCAAGCTCAGCTTTCACACGTCTTCACTTCTGCACAGGAAGTCATGGTGTGGAGGACCCCGAGGTCCTGGGGTCACAGGTAAACTGTGGACCAAACACCAGCCTGGCCTGTGTCCCCAGTGACGGAGCGCTCAGGTGGGAGGGGGCGGGGCTTCAATCTGCAGGTTAGCTCTGTTTGTTTGTGAAAGCAGGGGGGGTCTGGATGGCTGAGATCATTTTTAACATTTCATGAACAAAAATATTTCATCACTWAATGGATTTTACTGATGTAAATATTTAGAGTACTGATTCAAMGTTATAAAGGTTAAAATGTGTCAAACTCAGCAGGACCTCTGAGCTGGGTCTGWGGGGGAGGCTGGGGGTCACCGGGGGTTTGCGGGGTGATGGTTTACTTTGTATAACTCCTGGGATTAGAAGCTCCGGGTTCACCCGGGACTCCTAATTATTCAAAGTYCTGTRGAGGATTGATGACGTGACGGGATGACAAGGCACCACCGGAGAGACAAACATGCAGGAGTGGAGGAGTGGAGACCCCCAGGGGTGAGTGAGAGGCCGAGGGGGTGTGGGAATGAAGATTTAAGTTTGGATGAAAGAACATGAGGTTAAAGATAAAACGAAGGAGAAAGTCCTGAAGCTCCTGCAGCATCAGGGGGGTTCACTGACATCATGATTCACATGTAAAATCTCTGATTATTGTCTTAAAAAACTTTATTTCTTTATTTTCCTGTGAGAACAGAYTAAATGTTGGCTCATTTCACCAAAATAAGAGCAAGACAGGAACGGATCCAAACTTTTTGTTGGGTAAATGAACTTTTTTATCACTGAACTTAAAAATAAATCAGATTTTATATGTTTTCACACACACACACACACACACACACACACACACACACACACACACACACACACACACACACACACACACACA
>NW_013953373.1:109890-112779 GCF_001266775.1 Austrofundulus limnaeus
GTCTGTGTGTGTGTGTGTCTGTGTGTGTGTCTGTGTGTGTGTGTCTGTGTGTGTCTGTGTGTGTGTGTGTCTGTGTGTGTGTCTGTGTGTGTGTGTCTGTGTGTGTGTGTCTGTGTGTGTGTCTGTGTGTGTGTCTGTGTGTGTGTGTCTGTGTGTGTGTGTCTGTGTGTGTGTCTGTGTGTGTGTGTCTGTGTGTGTGTCTGTGTGTGTGTGTGTGTGTGTGTCTGTGTGTGTGTGTCTGTGTGTGTGTCTGTGTGTGTGTGTCTGTGTGTGTGTCTGTGTGTGTGTCTGTGTGTGTGTCTGTGTGTGTGTGTCTGTGTGTGTGTCTGTGTGTGTATGTGTGTGTCTGTATGTGTGTGGGGGGTGGGGCTCATTGATCCTAAATGACGACAGCAGAACTCTCTGATCTCAGTCGGACCCGTGGACTCCCTGCAGGGAGAGCTGCTGCCGTGACCGTTCCCATGGTAACCAGAGAGTCCCGGGGGGGGGGGGGGGGTATATGCAGGGGTAGGTAGATGTTGGGCTGGGGCTTTAGCATCTTTGTCCTCCGCCTCCACCAGAACCTGCTGCTGGGTCTGGTCCCGCCTCCACCAGAACCTGTGTTGTTTCTCACATCCATGTTTGTGATGTAAAATAAAAACCAGGTTTATGATTGACAGGAGAAACTAGAGAGATGACACTTCCTGTGAAAACTTCAGCTGAAAACATTTAATGTGAAAAGTGTTCATGTCAGCTCACATTGGAAAGATGAAAGAAAAAGACTAACTATCTAGTTCAAAACAGAAAACAGCTAAAAGCTAAAATAGCTGAAAACATCTGTAAGAAGCATAAATAGCACTTGGTAGCAGAAAAATAGCAGAAAGAAGCAGATCTATAGCTAAAGTAGCAAAAAACAGCTAAAATTATCATGAAATAAGCTAAAGGTAGCAGCCACAACGTGAAATTAGCACACAGTTGAAAAAATCATAAAATTACATAAAAGTGATCATTTGTAGTAAAATAATTAAAACAGCTGAAATTTTCAGTAAAACAGCTAAAAAGTAGCTGTAAATTGTTTTATTAGCATAAAGAAGCACAAGAATCACAAGTTTGATGAACTCAGCTTGAAAATGTAATAATATCTACAAAAAATGTTCATTTAATCTAAACAATTAATTTAGCTAAGAACAGCTGAACATTAGCTAAAATTGCACCACTTAGCTGAACATAGCTGAAACCATTTGTAAGAAGTGCCAATATCCCAAAGTAGCAGAAAAAACTACAAAATAGTAGAGGAGTGGGAGAAAGAAGCAGAATTTTAGCTGAAGTAGCAGGAAAAAAAGCTAAAATTAGCAAAAATAAAGTTGCTAAAATTAGCACAAGAAGGTGAAAAAGAGCATAAGCAGAACAAAATGTGTAAGGTGCTGTAAAGACAGAAACATTTTAAATTATTTTAAGGATGTTGAAAACAGCTGCATTCATTTTCAACAGCAAAAAGTAGCTAAAATAGTGAAAAAGCTAAAAAAATCAGTATAAAAAGCTGAAATACTAAAAGTCATAGCAGCCGTCACATGAACGAACGTTTTGATAAAGGATTTGTTGAAACACAACAAACATTGAGGAACAACTTAGATGTTGAAAAACTGATCTCAKTGTGAAAGTTGTGATTCAGGGTTCAGTTATTGTGTTAATGTTGTATAGTGTCAAACAACAACACAACAGAATGGTTCAGTTGAGTTGTTCAGTGTTGAGTTGTCATGTCTGTTCAGAACTGTTTCCAGTTCAAACCCATGACACAATGTTTGTGTAGCAGCACGGTTCTGTTGTGTTGCTGCTGGAGCACAGAGCCCTCACAGCACAGCCTCCACACTCCATTTACAGCGTGCACGCTCACACGTGCGCTCTCYAACTTGTCGGTCCTCTCAGAGTGTGTGTTGTTTCTGCGTGGACGCAGCACGAGTCAGAAGTCCTGCGAGTGTGTCTTCTGTCTCAGCTCAGGTCTGTGGAAGGATTGTCCATGCTCYGCCCACTCACACCTGATCCAGGTTGTTTCTTGGTGCTCGGAGCTCGTTCAGTTTGCTTTTATCTTCTGTTAGCTGTGTGTGGTTCTTGTGTTTAAACCCTGAAAGTTGTCTTTGAGGTTTTAGGCTGCCATTTTAACGTGGACATACTTCCTTTTCACGTTTAACTCTTTCATACGGGTTTTTAAAAAGTGGAAACATGAAGCTTTGGTCTGAATTTCTCCTTATTCTAAATTTACCAGCTCCTCTTTCAACACTTTTCTGTTTAAGCAGCTGGTTTTGATACTGTTCATTTAAGACGCTTCAAGCTCCGCCCCCTCCTCTCAGTGGACCGGTCTGGAAGCTGGAGCTCCAACTTCCAGACCGGTCCACTGAGAAGAAGCCAGGTTATGTTTTCTAGCTTGTATAAACGTTTTATTTATAATTAAGGTGTCAACGGACAACAACAGTTCTTACTTCCTATAAAAACTACAGTGTTAAAATGTCAGAGTTAGACTTTTTAATTTAACTCCCCCCAGTGTTGTTTTAACACTTTCTGAGTAAACTGACTTCCAGTGTTGGTGTTAATTCACAGTGTTGACTTCCACAGTGTCTCAACACTGGACAGTGTTAAATATGCTCAGCCCATGGTTAAGTGTTATTTAACACGACACAATGCAGTGTTGAAAAGCATGAGAATCAGTGTTGATTTGTCACCACAGTGGAGTACCTTATTAACTCTGCTTAGAATCATATTTACTCTCATCAAAGTTATTCGACTTGAAATGTTAAGTTTGTAGAAGATATTCCAACATAACTTCTCATATTTAACCTAATTAATATCGACTAATATTAATATAGTTAATATACGAGGAAACGGGTTCTTTTCGATTTTAAATACTAATAATAA
>NW_013953373.1:114501-116399 GCF_001266775.1 Austrofundulus limnaeus
GATCCAAACAGGACTCCAGCTTCCTCTAAATAAAATAAAAATCTCATTTAAAATGTAAATCAGTTTTAAAGAAACATCCTGGTTATAAAGAGCTTGACTCAGATTTTCTCTCTTTTCTTATTTAAAGGTAAAATCTGAGGGAGTCAAGTTTTACTTCGTTTTCTTCGACACTTTTTATCAGTTGTGTTATAGTTGTGATACTCAGTGTGTATATTTAAAGTTGTTATAGTTGTGATACTCAGTGTGTATATTTAAAGTTGTCAGGTGTGATTCCTGCAGCAGCTCCTGGGTTAGGCTCCTCCCCCTGACAGCAGGGAGGACTCAGGTTCTGCTGCTCCTCTTCCTCACGTTCTGCCCTGCCGATGAAGAAAACTATTATTACCATCTGTACCTGGTGGGTCCAGGATCTGGTTCTCTGGGTCCTGATTGGAACAGAGGAGGACCAGTGAATCCAGAGGTTTTCTTCACCACGACTGACTGAAGCAACGCCCTCATTACTGAGGCCCTGATCCATGGATCCATCGACTCCCAGCTGAAGATGAGTGTCTGCTTCAGGAGGTGGGGGACTAGAGAGTCTGCTGTCCTTAAAACCAGCTCCTCCTGGTTCAGGGTTTGGTCCTGCACTGGTTCTGACTGGGCTCAGGGTCTGACTGGGCTCAGGGTCTGACTGGGCTCAGGGTCTGACCGGGCTCTGGGTCTGGGTTGTCTCTGGTCCTGGCGGAGCTTCAGAGGGGCGGTGCAGACAGACGGCTCTTTGACTGCAGCGGTGATACCATCACTCCTCACAGCACAGTCCAGGCTTTGTCCTCTTCCTCTTCTCCTCCTCTTCCTCAGCTGCTCTCGTCAGCAGGTCTCTGTCGCTCGTGGAACGTGTGAAGTGAAGGATGTTCTCAGGGATCCTCAGGAGAACTCATGTACAGGAACAACGAGGGAACATGTGCAAACATCAAACTTCTGCCGACCCACAGAGACAAGCCTTAGATCTCCTGCCACCTTTCCTCACAGGAGCAGGTGTGTTTGAAGACACCTGGCTTTAAATAACTGAATATAAAAAGGTCCTAAATATACAGAAGAGCCAAGYTCCTAAATATCCCAAAGGTCCAACATATCCAAGAGGTCTTAAAGATCCAAAATGTCCCAAAGGTCCTAAAAATCCAAATAATCCAAGGTCCTAAATATCCTAAAGGTCCTAAATACCCAAGAGGTCTTAAAGATCCAAAATGTCCCAAAGGTCCTAAAAATTCAAATGATCCAAGGTCCTAAATATCCTAAAGGTCCTAAAAATCCAAATGATCCAAGGTCCTAAATATCCTAAAGGTCCTAAAAATCCAAATGATCCAAGGTCCTAAATATCCTAAAGGTCTTAAATACCCAAGAGGTCTTAAAGATCCAAAAGATACCAAAGGTCTTAAACATCCAAAATGTCCTATATCCAGAAGATTCAACTTCCTAAATATCCAAGAGGTCCTATATACCTAAGAGGTCTTAAATATCCAAAAGATTCAAGGTCTTAAATATTCAAGAGGTCTTAAAGATCCAAAAGATCCCAAAGGCCCTAAATATCTAAAATTCAATTCAYTTCAATTCAAAAATGCTTTATTGATCCCAGATGGAAATTAGATACAGACACAACACCCCAATGTACAGACACAACACCCCAATGCATTTGTGGCAATATCTGGTGATTTTAATCATGCCTCACTCTCTGCTACACTGCTAACCTTTCAACAGTTTGTCAGCTGCTCTACCAGAGAAAACAAGACATTGGATTTGTTTTACACAAATGTTAAGGATTCTTATATAGCCAATGCAAGACCTCCTCTGGGTAATTCAGATCACAACATTATCTCTGCTCAGAATAAAAACCACTTGTTCAGAGACAACCTGCAACTACAAGG
>NW_013953373.1:118099-119504 GCF_001266775.1 Austrofundulus limnaeus
CTGATTACAGTGCGGGGCGAAAGTGAAAGTAAAACAACATGGCTGGTTCGGTTCTGGGGACGACTGTGGAATCTCTGGAGATGATGGTGCAAAGAAGGATTTTACATAAAATCAAGAACATTGTGGACAACCCTGACCATCCTCTTCATCAGACTGTCATAGAAAGACAAAGTGTCTTCAGTCGGAGGCTTCTTCAACTTCGCTGTAATACAGACTGCTACAGAAGATCTTTCCTGCCCACAGCCATCAGCTTCTACAATAAGTTTTTAGTTKAATGAGTTACAACAACACCTAATTTCCCTCTGGGGTCAATAAAGTAGTTTTGAATTGAATTGAAAAAATCCTAAATATCCAGAAGATTCAAGGTCTTTAATATCCAAGAGGTCTTAAAGATCCCAACGGTCCTAAAAATCCCAAAGGTCCTAAATATACAAGAGGTCCTAAATCTCCAAGAGGTCCTAAATATCCTAGAGGTCCTAAATATCCAAAAGATCTTAAATATCCAAGAGGTCCTAAATATCCAAATGATACCAAAGGTCTTAAACATCCAAAATGTCCTATATCCATAACATTCAACTTCCTAAATATCCAAGAGGTCTTAAATATCCAAAAGATCCTAAATATCCAAAAGATTCAAGGTCTTAAATATTCAAGAGGTCTTAAAGATCCAAAAGATCCCAAAGGTCCTAAAAATCCAAATGATCCAAGGTCTTAAATATCCTAAAGGTCCTAAATATCCAAGGGATCTTAAATATCCAAGAGGTCCTAAATATTCAAGAGGTCTTAAAGATCCAAAAGATGCCAAAGGTCTTAAACGTCCAAAATGTCCTATATCCAGAAGATTCAACTTCCTAAATATCCAAGAGGTCTCAAATATCAAAAGATCCTAAATATCCAAAAGATTAAAGGTCTTAAATATCCAAGAGGTCTTAAAGATCCCAAAGGTCCTAAAAATCCCAAAGGTCCTAAATATCCAAGAGATCTTAAAGGTCCTTAATATCCAAAAGATTCTAAATATCCAAAAAAAATCCAAGGTCCTAAATTTACAAGAGGTCCTAAAAGTCCCAAAGATCCAAAGGGTCCTAAATATTCAAAGAATCTAAAATATCTTAAATATTCAAAGAATCTAAAGGTTTTAAATATCCTCGACTCTGTGGACGAAACATCTGCAGCTGATCCAAAAATAACTGATGGTGAAACAGAAAATAAAGTCTTTATACCACAGAACACTGAGAGACAGAGACCAGACCCTCCAGAGACAGGACAGAGACAAACTCAGAGACAAACAGAGGACACAGAGGATACAGAGACAAACAGAGGACACAGAGAACACAGAGGACACAGAGACAAACAGAGGACACAGAGGACACAGAGACAAACAGAGGACACAGAGGACACAGAGGAC
>NW_013953373.1:121163-123871 GCF_001266775.1 Austrofundulus limnaeus
ACACAGAGGACACAGAGACAAACAGAGGACACAGAGGACACAGAGACAAACAGAGGACACAGAGGACACAGAGGACGCAGAGGACACAGAGGACATGTCCTGACAGGATGTGTTCAGTGGTTTTATGTCAGGTTTCTTCACATCTGTCTCATATCTGATGTTTTTCTGCACATCTGGACTCATCCAGTTTTCAGACACATCTGTCTGGGTGCAGTTCTCTGTCCGGTCCAAACGGGTCTCACAGGATCGGTTCTGATGAGTTTTAAATGAAATCAGCATCAGAGGATTGATAGTCTTTTATTTTAGACGTGTCCGGTCAACTCTTCCTCCTCCTCCTCATCATCAGCTCATCACACGGATCAGAAGATGAGCCTGAACCCAGCAGGACACAAGGAGCTTTTGTTTCTGCTCTTCCTGCCTGGTTCTGATCCACAATGGACCCAACCGCACCGAGGACTTCCCTCTAATTCTCCCATTTATATTTATTCATTCAAAAAGCTCTTTTTTTCCTGAAACACTGTTTTGTTCCTGTTTTTCTTCTTCTGCAGTGATAATTACCTGTGAGCTGACAGGATGACATCATCACATTAACAGATCAGAGGTCACACTTTCTCTGCTTTTACCTGACTTCATTCAGTTTTCCTCCAGTGAAGTGTTTACCTGAGGCGATGACATCATCAGGGTGCGACTCAGACGTCAAAGTTTTTTTGTCAGACTCCAGGTTTAGTGGTGAAAACCAAGCAGCACGTAGTGAAGTCAGTGGAAAGGATGTGTTCCTCTGAGGCCCGGCGGGCCTGCAGCCTCTGTTTCACAGGTTAGTCTGAGGAGAAACTCCTCGACCTGCTGAAAACAAGAAGCATTAAAGCTGTTGAAGCTCTGCATCGCTGCACAGACCCTCATCACCAGGACCACACAGACACCTCCAGCTGTGCAGACAGCGTGCTCAGAGGAGATGAACATCCAGCCCCTGGCTTTGATATCTGTGACGCTTGGTGCTGCTGCTGGACAATCCCACAGATCTGATGATCCCAGTAAAACCTGTCTCCATCAGGAAGTGAGGTGAAACCCAGTAGAACCATCGGACAGAACCTGTGGAACCATCAGAACCTCCAGCTGCTCGACTCAGCTGTTCGTCTGAGGCTTACTTTTTACTCTGTGTTTCAGCCTGAAGCAGACTCCTCCAGTATCTATGTTTCCAACATGGCCGCCTCCATAGATGCGTCTCATTTTTAATGTTCAAAAGGAAACAGGAAGAGGTTTGAACCTGGAGTTTCAAAATAAGAGCCTGTCTCTGTGAGAGTTTAGATCAGTGGTTCCCAGAGATGGGTCAGGACCCACAGTGGGGTCCTGAAACATCAAGGTGGGTCCTGAAACATCAAGGTGGGTCCTGAAACATCAAGGTGGGTCCTGAAACATCAAGGTGGGGTCCTGAAACATCAAGGTGGGGTCTGAAACATCAAGGTGGGTCTGAAACATCAAGGTGGGTCTGAAAATATTTTCTGACTTAATTACACTAAAAAAATGACAACTAAGAACTTTTTTTTTGCTTTTGTTGTTGCAAAATAATCAGATTAGTGTACTAGTGTGTATTAGTGTATTAGTGATTTTTTCCATCAAACCCAGCTTGACCCATCTCTGGACTCCTGAGGTTCTGCTGTGGGTTCTGGCTCRGACCCGTCAGCAGCAGATCCTTTAAGCTGTTTGGTCTCTGTTGTCCAGAACATCCCACAGCTGCTCAGTTGGACTGAAGGATGTCCATCYGTGAGGCCCGGTGGGACAGGAAGCCAGCGGACCCAGTCAGGAGCGCTGGCCCAGTCTGGTTCTGGTCCGTCTGCTGGGCGAGCGTCTCTGCCGGGCTTTGTTCTGGCAGCACCTCCTCCTGACTCACAGCCTGCCTGTCTGGACCGACGCGTCGTCCAAGAAAACAAGAGTGACTCACCAGCTTAAGGATAATTTGGGCCTGATTACTGATGGAGCAACATGATCCGATAATCTGTCCATGTGACATCAGCAGAGAGGGACACAGAACCTCAGGGTTCTGTTGGGTCCAATTAACCAATCATATTGGAGCTGCAAACTCCAGAAACCAGCATGATCCTGCTCCTGGCAGGACTGACTTTAATCAGAGGTGAGACCGGGGACAGTTGTAACATTGTTTGGGGGTGGTTACAACATATTATTACTACAATATATTTCACTGTAAATAAAAGTTTTATTGTTTTTATATTTATATTATTGTTAAATGAATAAAACCTGTAAGTTCTAATGATATTACAGTGTTATTTATTTATTCTTTTTATATTTATATTATTGTTAAATGAATAAAACCTGTAAGTTCTAATGATATTACAGTGTTATTTATTTATTATTTTTATATTTATATTATTGTTAAATGAATAAAACCTGTAAGTTCTAATGATATTACAGTGTTATTTATTATTTTTATATTTATATCATTGTTAAATGAATAAAACCTGTAAGTTCTAATGATATTACAGTGTTATTTATTCTTTTTATATTTATATTAATGTTAAATGAATAAAACCTGTAAGTTCTAATGATATTACAGTGTTATTTATTCTTTTTATATTTATATTAATGTTAAATGAATAAAACCTGTAAGTTCTAATGATATTACAGTGTTATTTATTCTTTTTATATTTATATTAATGTTAAATGAATAAAACCTGTAAGTTCTAATGATATTA
>NW_013953373.1:124562-126629 GCF_001266775.1 Austrofundulus limnaeus
CAATAGAAAAGTTTTTTTTCACCAGGGTTACTTTTAGACACAAGGATAACAGAACAATTTGTGTTTTGTCTATTGTCACTGTACGCCTACATTATGTAACATTTACATTAAACAAACTGGGATTTTAAAACCATTGTTGAAAACAACAACTGTAGAAAATACATCTTAAACACTTTTCTGTGTGCAGCAGGTCCGGTTTCAGGTGGACCAAACAAGTCCTGTTTGTGTCACAGTTTTTACTCTCCTCATTAAAACTGGGTTAAAGTTTGTTTATGATCTAATAAATGAATCAAACCTTAAATAAAACTTTGATTACTGAGACAGGAGAAAAGCACAGCAGACAGCGTGTCCATAGGAAAAACATTTTATTGAAAAAACATTTTCAGTTTGTAACAGACTGGTGGAATGTGTGTCATTTATCCTCTTTGAAATTCATTTAAAACTCAGATTTGTGTTTTTGTTTGTCTTCCACAGGCGGGCCATGTCATCACACTGCGAGGAACAGGAGGAGAGGAGGAACCGTGACGTGACGAAAGAAAAACGATGCAAATATAATACTGTTACCGAAAAAACCCAATCCTCAACAGAACCAGAAATAAGAAGGAAACAAAAAGGCTAATTCAATAAATATTTATGGTACACACTTATGGCACAAATATGCAGCAGTCGGTTTGGCAACGTCTCTTTTTTTAAACCAAATGACCATGAAAACAGTGCAAAACGGGAGGAAGTGGGGAGGACACGGGCTTTCCATAGAGCTAGCTAAAATACATAGCAAAAAATTCAAATTTTATACAAAACATCTTACTTTAAGAGTTTTTAAAAAATGTTTTATTGGGTTCTGGTCAGTATTTACATAAACTATTTACCAAAAAAAGTAGTTTGCTCTGTTTTTACCAAGTGTTTCATTTTCTGGTTTTTTTCTTGGTTTTTCTGTGGACTTTCCTACAAAGTGAGTAAGGCTATCGTAACAACCCAGGATCCATTTACAAAACAAACATGAAGGTATTTACAGCTTGTTGACCTACAGAAGGACGGTGCAAATACTGAGTCCAGTGACCGAGGGCTGACCTACGAGCAAGGCATTTACAGTCGCCTGAGGTGCTTCTCCCAGCCAGCTGTGCTGAAGACTCGCACTCTCGCTACGGACCTCAGGAGCTGAACCGGGTCAGGGTCAGGGTCTCAGACCAGGTCCTGCTCCGGTTCAACGTCTCAGAACAGGCCTGGGTCTCATACAAGGCTTCAGACCAGAACCAGCTCCGGTACAACGTCTGAGACCAGGTCCAGATCTGGTGCACGATTCAGACCTGAACCAGCTCAAGTCGAGTGTTTCAAACCAGAGCAAGCTCTGATACAAGACTTCAGACCAGAACCGGCTCCAGTTCAAAGTCTCAGACCAGGACTAGCTCCGGTCTCAGACCAGGACCTGCTCCGGTCTCAGACCAGGACCTGCTCCGGTCTCAGACCAGGACCTGCTCCGGTCCATTTCTGCTGAGCTACACGGTTCCGGGCAGAGCTCGAGTCGAGCGGCAGCTCAGAAAAAGACGCCAGATTGAAAGAAACTAGAAGATTGTCAGATTCTGCCGCAGACAGACAACTAAAGAGCGGTTGTTGGTTTGTTACCTTGAACACCTGTCCAGGTGAGTTACAGATGCTTTGATTCTTCACAGTTTGGACTACGGCACAAAAAGGTTCTAACATTACCCGAACAGAAAGCAGGAACCAGAACCAACAGCAGACTGTGTGACGGACTTTAGCTCGTTTTCTTCTTGGTTGCTTGTTACATCTTTCAGTGGTTAAGAACACTTTCCATAGGTGATTTTTTTTTTTTCAAAATCGATTAAAAAAATAAATAAGAATTGCATATTTGCAGATTTTGTAGCCTCTCAGAGGCACGAACCTCAGATCAGACAAGGCTTGGCTTTTCGGTGAATTTGGATGTTTGTGGATGGATGAAGATGGGCTGAGAAACGCTCGAGTCGAGGCCTTCAAGTTCACCATGTTAATGAGGTCACACACACACACACACACACACACACACACACACACACACACACACACACACAC
>NW_013953373.1:127428-129520 GCF_001266775.1 Austrofundulus limnaeus
TTAGTAAATCAGTCTGAAAACAAGATCAAAAAGACTTTTTGGCTGATATAAGGTTTTAAAACTTGGTTAAGTGGACAGTTTTTACAGTGCAGACTGAGCTCATCAAACCTGTGGACTAAATATATCAAATAATCAAAGGCTAGATTGCATAATGTGCATTTATACCACTTTATATATTAAAATTAGCTTCTTCTTCTCCTCCATACTGCCTGACCACACCTGTGCTCTATGTGTCTATCATAAATAAATTCTGCTTTTCATCTTATTTTTGTAGTTTTTCATCTTTTAATGTCCTTATTTTATTTTAAAATGTACATGTATTTAGTTAAAACGAGTGTTGTAAAGGAAAAGCTAAAGGAGAACCGTGACGATGTGAGTGAACGTCCCTGTGTTTAACAGAAACAAGAGGAAAGCGCCGCTCAGGCTGATTTTTGGGCCCTCTGGGCACCCTTAGTTTCTCTGTGGTAAACGTTACAGTACCTGCAGCTGCGTCAGCTACACTAACCTGGAGCAGATCTTCTTACAGCAGTAAGGCAAACTGGATTTCTTATTGCCCCGAACGCTTTCAGGTGTCCAAACGTCCCGAGTGTGTCCCTGTGGACTGCTGAGCAGAGTGGAGGGACGTGAGGACAGAGGAGGGGGTAAAAGTGCTGCACTATGTGAGGGAGGAGTCCTCCACTCTGAGTCCACCTGGGCACACCTCCTCCTGGGCTTTTCTTTTCTTTTTTTTTGCATCGTCACTTTAACGGGACACTCTGAGCCTCTGTGGGCTCGTTTGTGAACGATGAGGAGGAAAAGCTAAACTCTGCACTCGGGCTCTGACAGAAACAAAACAACAGATATGATGGAAATCAAACAGGAAGTGATGACTGAAGTGTCGTCAAGCCTTCAGGGACAGTGATGAGATGATAACAACACTTCTTCACACGGACCAGTGAGGCGGCTTCTGTGCACGTGGAGGTGATGTTAGTCATGTGGGTGAACGAGTGAGTGGATCAGGAACAGTACCAGAGACGGGTCCTGTGGTCCAGCTGCTGGATCCACTCAGTCTCTGCTTCCTGTGAGCATCACTTCACAAGCTCCGCCTCCTCCGTCTGGGTCTCTGCCCCACAGAAATCCTCTCCTGGTGCACCAACGGCGCTCCACGTCCCCGGAGAGCGGCGGTACCTCTCTACCCGTCCCAGAACCAGAACCAGAACTGTGACCGGGCCGCAGAGACAAGCAAAACTGGGAAAGAAAAGATGACAGCACGTCGGAGAGGAGGAGGAGGAGGAGTGGAGCGAGAGACAGTTTGTTGTCCAGGAACCAGCTGCCCGGTCCAAAGCTCCGCTCCGCTCCTGGATGATCCAGTTCCTGCGCTGACCCGCCTCAGACTTTATAATAAATGTTGGCCGGGCTCTGAGGAGGCATCTCCTGCACTATGTAGACGGGGTGTCCGTAGTCCCCGCTGACCTTCTCGTAGTGCGGACAGAACACGCTGTCAGCAGTCCTGAGCGGGATGATGATGTCGCTGGGCTCGGAGCCGTTGTTGTTGCCGCCGCCGCCGCTCCGTTTGGGCGTGGCCAGGGTGCTGAGCGACAGCGTGGCCGTGTGCTGCGGGGAGTGCTTGCGGTGCCGCCGCCGGTACTTCAGCAGCAGCAGGACAAGCATGATGATGATGATGATGAAGATGACGCTGCCCGAGGCGATGCCCACAAAGATGGCCACCTCGGAGCCGATGACGCTGGAGGACTTCCCGTCGGTCCCCGGGGCTTTGTTGTCGTCTTGGGAGATGGAGTCTGTTGAGACAAAAACATGGTTTAAAATGTGAGTCTGTTAAAAATCAAATGTAACAAACTGGTCCTCAGGTCCAACCAGGACCTGCTGAAGAGACGGACCAGTTCAGAAACATCCAGACTTTATTGTTCCAGCTCTGGAGGCAGGAAGGAGCAGATGTACGGGATCAAACTTGTGCCAACAGGAACTGAATCTGAATTCTTCAGATTAAATCTGAATGTGCAGAATCAGAAACTGAATGCATTGATTTGAAAATAAATTTCACTAAATTTAAAGTTTTGAATCTGAATTAATTTTCTTTGAAACTGTATTTTGG
>NW_013953373.1:132277-135479 GCF_001266775.1 Austrofundulus limnaeus
ATTTTTATTTGTTTTATTTGTTTTTATTTTTATTTGTTTTATTTGTTTTTATTTGTTTTTATTTGCGCCTTTATTGATGTATTTGAAGGGGTTTTATTTGCATGTGAGGGGAGTAAAAGTCATCTGGACACAGTGGAGCTTTGGCCTCATCATTTCCTGGATAAGGTTACGTCTCTACAAATATAGAATCGTCCTATATTCCACAGAAAAGTTGTTTTTAATCGATGCAGGACGGCGGTTTGTCCTATTTCTCTGAGTTGTCCTGAATGCAGCTTCATCTTCTCCATGTTTGGCATCAGGCCACAGCTGGATCAGGTCAGAGATCCAGGATCTGAGCCAATCGGAGGCAGAGGAGGAAGTTCAGACATGAAGTTATCGTCCAGAAATGATGACTGATGGTGTTTTTAATTATCTCTTAACATAATATGAACCAGTTTTAATAAAAATATCACAAATAATTATCTGCTGGGTTATGTGCATTCTTTACATTTTTTATTTATTGGTAATAAATCCATTTTGTTCTGATCTTTAGAACCAAGGTTCTGATCTTTTAAAGGGCTGCAGCAGATTCAATCATAAATGTGGGGGTCTGTCACGGTGGGCAACAGGTTTACAGCCTGGCTGCACAAACCCTGACGTCCTGAAGCTCACAAACTGCAGCAGAAATGTTTCTTGTTGTTGTTGTTGTGTGTCCATCAGGTGAAGCTGCACCTTCACAGTGATGAGACGAGTGGAAGCAGCTGTGAGCTGCTGGGTTATCATGGGAATTATGATGCGACTAAACTAGATTAGCATGTGTAGACAGCATTTCAGCTGAAACACTGATGCAGTGTGTAGGTGTGTGTTTGTGTACGTGTGTGTAGGTGTGTGTGTGTGTGCAGCCCCAGGTGTCACAGAGACGATGCAGCAGCTCAGCCTCCTGACCTTTTTCAGAGTTTTGCTCGTGGTTTGACTCTTTCAGAGTGGGATTAGAAATCAAGTCTGGATCATGTATTAATAATAATCACTTCAAACAAAAGCATGAGCATGAATGTCATGTTGTCATGCTTCTGACTGCAGACCTCATCTCTGCAGACCTTCAGACCTTCAGCTCTGCAGACCCTCAGACCCTCGGCTCTGCAGACCCTCAGCTCTGCAGACCCTCAGACCTTCAGCTCTGCAGACCCTCAGCTCTGCAGACCCTCAGACCTTCAGCTCTGCAGACCCTCAGCTCTGCAGACCCTCAGACCTTCAGCTCTGCAGACCCTCAGACCTTCAGCTCCTCAGACCTTCAGCTCTGCAGACCCTCAGACCTTCAGCTCTGCAGACCCTCAGCTCTGCAGACTCTCGGCTCTGCAGACTCTCAGCTCTGCAGACTCTCAGCTCTGCAGACCCTCAGCTCTGCAGACTCTCAGCTCTGCAGACCCTCAGACTCTCAGCTCTGCAGACTCTCAGCTCTGCAGACTCTCAGCTCTGCAGACCCTCAGACCTTCAGCTCTGCAGACCCTCAGCTCTGCAGACTCTCAGCTCTGCAGACTCTCAGCTCTGCAGACCCTCAGACCTTCAGCTCTGCAGACCCTCAGCTCTGCAGACCCTCAGCTCTGCAGACCCTCAGCTCTGACTCCACACAGTCTGCACAGAAACCCAACAAACACACATTTATATACCTGAAAACGTCATCTTTTAGCTCCGCCTACAACTGCTCAGGATCTGAAATCACCTCAGTTCCACCCACAGAGCAGAGGTTCCAACCTCTGTACACCTGTGTACACCTGTGTACACCTGTGTCCCTCTGACATGTTTATCATCCCACTGGTTCCCCTTCAGTCAAACATAATAATGATCCTTCAAAACTATAACTACAACTGATTAATATTTATTTAACCCTCTAGAACAGGGCTCTGCAACCTGTGGCTCTGGGGCCACATGTGGCTCTTTGGTCCCTCTGCAGTGGCTCTTTGAAAATATGACCAAACATATTTTTGTTTGTTTGTTTTGTTTTTTATTCTCACAACACTAATAAACTGTATGTAAATATGTAATCAATACTGCTAATATAAAAAGTAAAACATGTTAGCTCGGGCTAGCCTGTTGTCTACCTAAATAATCCAACTTCTTTATGATTTTTCATTCAAATCCATCAGGATTATCTTAAATAATAAGTATTAGGGAAAAATGTCTGATTAATTCAGCTGTATAAGTTTTTATGAAATTCTATATAAACTATAGTCAGTATTTTTCTTGTTATGTTTTTTTCTTCAGTCCTGAAATGTAAAAATAATAAATAATAAAATTCACTATATATTTTTTAGGTTTATGTCACCTCCACTGGCCATAAAGGTTCATGAAAAGGTCTTGAAAAGGCCCACGAACCACCAGTTGATAATCACAGTTGTAACATATTTTGCAGAGCCCTGAACAAGAACATTTAATTCTCAGGTATTTTATTCTTTTCAACTCAAATTAAACATGAAGATAAAAGTTTTGCCTGAAAGGTGAATAAGTTCTTAAATAAATACAGCAGGTGCAGCAGCATCCAAAATACATCGAATGAGCAAATTCTGTTTTATTCTGGATTCTGTTTACTTTTTACATGTTGCAGAAATCATAGGGCCCTACATGTCTCAGTCCTGTTTGTGTTATTTTTACACACCTGTGAAAGTTTACGCCCTGTAACGTGCTCACATACACCTGGTTGAATCACTGCCACAGAGAACACACCTCTAAACTGTTTCCTGTGATCTGTCTGAAAACACCTGGAGATTTATTCAAATATAAAATAAACACAAAACATCTAGTTTTAATGTTTTTACTCTCTAAAGGGTTTTTAGTGGTTAAATAATGTTTTCATCAACCTGTGAATTATTATTCAGATTTTATTAATTGATGGGAAAATGTCTAAATTTCCACGATCGTTGACGAGTTGTTAAAAACTTCATGAAAACCAAAAAGTTTGACATGTTAAAGAGTTTAAACAGTTTGTTTTCTGAACGAAGGCCTTCAGTTGAACATGTGTCAGCAGCAGAACTCACTCTGGCCCACTTTCATCACCATCTTCATGGACTTGGTTCTGCAGACTCCTCCCTCCTGGTTGTCGATGCCCTCCATGGTGCCGTTAGATGTGGCTGCAGGAGGAACACAGGAGGTTACAACCTGAACGTGCACACATGGCAGGGTGCGTGCACACACACACACACACACACACACACACACACACACACAC
>NW_013953373.1:140899-142091 GCF_001266775.1 Austrofundulus limnaeus
TCCCTGCTCCTGCACCTCCCTGCTCCTGCACCTCCCTGCTCCTGCACCTCCCTGCTCCTGCACCTCCCTGCTCCTGCACCTGCCTGCTCCTGCACCTCCCTGCTCCTGCACCTCCCTGCTCCTGCACCTCCCTGCTCCTGCACCTGCCTGCTCCTGCACTGCCTCTAGAGGAGGTGGAGGGAGGTGCAGCTCTTAGATCATGGTGGGTCCATCAGGTCAGTAACAGACTAACGAGCTGCCAGAGCTTAACGGCTTGGCTTCTGTGCTCCTCCTCCTCCTCCTCCTCCTCCTCGCTTGTTGTTTTCATGAAGCTGTTAGCAGGAGGCTGAAACACTCCTCGCTGTAAGGAAGTCAGAGGTTCTGCTGCTCCTCTGATCAGAACCTGATCAGAACCTCTGGTTCTGACACCATCTGCAGTATTTTCAGGTCTTTTCTCAGTCTGAAGGTGTTCTTTCCCTTTAACAGCGTTCTGAAAGCCCCCCGGCGCCGGTGCCAGGACCGCGGCCCGGTCCGGGCTCCACTCAGGTCCAAACAGAATGTGATTGTTAAATCGGCTGAGGCTGGCTGAAGGACTTGGCTCRGCTCGGCTCAGTCGGACCGGGCCAAGCTGGAGCGGCACACAGCCGAGCTGGTAAGGGTTAACCAACTAATCCGGACCACTCTGGGGAGGGGGAGGGGGGCTTCAATAAGACCCTCACTAACAGGCCTGGTTACCCAGCAGAACCAGGAGCAGAGGTTCTGTTGATCAGAATCAGAACCAGAGGACAGCTCCAGGATCCAGGACCTGGTCCTGTCAGCACGGTGGTGCAGTGGTTCCAACCCGCATCATGAACCACTGCTTTAAACACCGTGAGTTTTATTCTAAACTTACAGGTTGTAGCTTTAATTACATCAGACTGGGTTTATATTCAGAACCCATCAGAACCCGTCAGAACCTGTCAGAACCTGTCAGAACCCATCAGAACCCATCAGAACCTGTCAGAACCTGAGACGATCAGTCAGAAACTGTATCTGATGCAGGACTGATGTCCTCTAAACCCAGAACACAGAAGTTCCACCTGGTGTGAAAGTTTCACAACACAAACATTCAGGTCACGTGTTAAACTAAAGGAAAATACACACACACACACACACACACACACACACAAATACACACACACACACACACACACACACACACACACACACACAC
>NW_013953373.1:144095-148567 GCF_001266775.1 Austrofundulus limnaeus
GTATTTTTACAGTCTTTATTTTACAGTAAAATTAAATGTTTATCAAATAAAGTCTAAAGTTACAACTAATCCTGGATCCCTTTAATAACTGCTTTTAGTTGATACATGATACATGTTTCCAGTTCTGACAGGATAAACAATGTCCAGCTGGACAAAGACAACGGGTCAGAACTGTTAGGACAGGTCCTGAGACGGGTCAGGCACGATGGACAGAACCAGGACCTGTTCAGGAGCAGACTATGAGCTAAACGCCGGCGCCATCCGTTGGGTTTCCCTGCAGCGTGAGGACGTGGCGGCGGCGCGGGGTCGACGCCCGTCACAGCCGTGGGCTGTAATCCCCTCTGACAGCAGGCGCCTTTGGTCCCTTTSTGGACCCCCGAGACCCCCTGAAACAGGCCGGAGCGAAGCCGGGTCACCCAGAATACCAGAGCTGCCGAACAACCAGGCTGATCACAAAAAACCGACATTTTGCATCTATTGTCTGAGTTTAATCAGTGTCGTGAGAAGAGCTTTGTTTCCTGTCCGTGTTTCCCACAGACTSATCTGATTATCATTAATTATTATTATTTATCATCATTATTTATTAATGAACCAATCCTGAGGCTTTAAAACAACAACTAATCCTCTGAATCAAACATCTGATCCCTCCTTCTCCCACACTTCCTCCTCTTTAGCTCCATTTCTTCCTCTTTAGCTCCCTTACGTCACTCTTCGGCCCCCTCCCCTGCCTCCCCTGCCTCCTCAGCTGCAGGCCACGCTGCCGTAAACAATCCCATCAGACTCATCGGAGCGTGGCTCGGCTGTTGGAAGCACAAACGGGCAGAAGAAGAAGACGTGTGGCGGTGCTGACAAATCTGCCTGAATGCAGGGACACGTCCTGAGGACACGTCCTGAGGACACGGGAAGAGGACACGGAAGAGGACACGGGAAGAGGACGCACACCAACATCTTCACTTTCTCCACGTTCCTCTGAAGTGATGCGAGAGGAAACATGGAGCCCAGCGGCCCGGCAGCGGCCCGGCAGCGGCCCGGCAGCGGCCCGGCAGCGGCCCGGCAGCGGCCCGGCAGCGGCCCGGCAGAGGCTGCCCTAATCCGATTGGTGGAGCGTCAGATGTGTGGAGACGATGAGACGAGCTCAGCTATTGTGAGGAGAAACTGAGGATTAAACACCGCTTAATTAATTAGTTACTGAGAGTCACTCCAAGAGACTAATGAAAGCCTGGCAGTGAACTTTACACAGGCAGTGTCTCACACACACACACACACACACACACACACACACACACACACACAGAAACATCAGGTCCATCTTTAAACTCTAGTTTATTGGTTTTAAATATTAAAATCTGTAAGTAGAAGAGATGTTTGCTGTAACAGAGGTTTTACCCTGAAGAGCCGATTGATTCTGTCGGAGCAGAAAAACTGACTGGTTCAGATCTGAATCGACGTTTCCCACAGCTTGTTCTGATCCAACCTGCTGACTCAGCGGAGTGATGAAGACGAGGGTTTTAGACGAAGGTAAACTAGCAGAGGGGACCGGTTCTGGTCCAGGTTTTACTTGGACTGAAGGAGAATCAGAACCAAAGACTGAGTGAAAAACCATCACCAGTCTTTATCTTTAATAATCTCATCCACAGCTCAGATCCAGACCTAATTAGTTTCATTTCCTGGTTCTGAGAACCAGAACCATGCACCAGYATGGGTTTAGGTAGAACCAGAACTCTGGAACCAGAGGATTCTGGGACAGACACAGGACCCAGCTCCCTCCTTCCCTGTCAGAACCCGTCCCGACCCGGCTCACAGATGGCTCTGACAGAACCTTGCAGATGGTCCAATCTGCAGCACCGACACCCCCCATCAGAGCCACGCAGATGGTTCAGTCCACCCCCCGTGTTTCAAACCGGGGGGTGGTTCTGAGAAGCTTCTTAGGACAGAACCGTTGAGGCGGACCGGGTCCTGCTGTGAGTGAGGTGTGTGTGGTTCTGAGACCCGTACTCACAGATGATGTAGTAGTCCTTGCCCTTGAAGAACTCCAGCCCCCACAGGTTGGGGCTGAACTCCTGGAACTTCAGGGTGAACTTGACGTCCTGGTCCGGTTTGACGCAGTTCAGCAGCGGCGTGTCGGCCTTGGTGATGGTGCAGCTCTCCAGCTGCTCCTTGGGAACCATGTACACCTTGTAGTACTCCACGCCGTCCGTCACGCCGCCGTCCACCCGCGGGCACACTATGTCCAACTTATCCCCGATCTGCGGGTACAGAACCACGCCTTGGCCCGGCACGAATCTGGAAGAGAAACAGTGGTGTTAGAACCAGAACCAGATCAGATCTGATGCCGGGTCATTCATAATGCATGGTGGACTGAGTGTGAGCCACCGAGCCACTCCACGCTCACAGAGTGAGCTTAATTATTGATGTGGTAATTACTGATTGTGTCCATTAATTTTACATGATGGCAGACCTCCATATCTGAGAGCAGAACCACTCAGCAGAACCAGAACCAGCCAATCATTAAACACATTAACAAGATGAAGGCTGCGCTCRGTGGTCCGATACAAACGGGAACAAAAAGGGATAAAATCACAGTTTCAGCTGAAAAATCTGAGCTTCAAATAAAATCCTCCAAAAACCAAAACCTTCACCGGAGAAACTGGATTTATTTCAAGTTTGAGATGTTTTCTGTGGAAACGGATCAAACTAATGGAGGCTGAAGAGTTTCAGGTCCAGGATTAAAGAGTTTTCTTTGATTTCACTTGAAATATTTACTGTAAAACAGAAGCCTGCAACAGCTGAAACCCATTCAGAACCATTAGAACCAGGACTGGATCAAGGACCGGCACAAAAACTGAAGGTTTTCTGAAAGTGTACCAAAATGTCACTTCTGCACAAAGCCCCGCCCACTTTTGGGTGAAACTAAGCTCCGCCTTGTTTTGGGTTTGATAAGAACCTGTGTTCAAGAAACAAACATTGCACAGCAAAAACCAGAGTGTTAACATTTCAGTGTTGAACTTTTCAGAGTTGATTTAACTCCTGAAGTGTTATTTTAACACTTTCTGAGTTGACTGACAGCCAGTGTTAAGAGTTAATTCACAGAGTTAATTATCAGTGTTGTCTTAACTCTGGAGAGAGTTAAATAAGCTCCACCCACTGTTATATAACACCATGTATGTTGCATGTTTATGACTATTAAAGAAGTCCATCAGTGTAAAAATGAGTTGATCTGGTTAGTTGTTTGGTTCAGGTTAGTTAATTGTTCAAGTTTAAGTTTGTGTCATTGGTCATAAATCGACACCATGACTGAGAGGTACTTCCTGGTGTGTGAAGGTCTCTACTGCATTTCATTTCATTTCATTTGTGGTTTTGATATACATATATATTTTTTCTCTCTCATTTTTCTTTTTATATTTTTCTTTTTATTGTATATTGTATATAAAATTATTTGTTTTGTTTTAATGAAATGAATAAAGAAGTGAAATTGAAAAAACTTGAAACTGAAGGTCAACTCTGTTGTGCTGCTGTGTTCATACATTTAAATATTTTACCTTATCTCTGAGCCAGAGTGCAATCTGTTCTGTAGCCTAAAACTTACACTGATCTTACATGGAAAGCTACTAAATGCAGAATGCATTTTATATGTATTAAGACAAAACAATAAATGTTAACACATTAGTATAAGGAAATAACACAACTCCAATGTTACAATACACTTAATGTGTCATAAAATGACACTACTCGTGTTAAGATTTTAACACTAGCAATGAAAGAGAATAACACAATTTTGAATTAAAAGTGCACTTATGTAGTGTCATAAAAGAACACCAGTGGGTGTCAAATATTTAACACTATTGTGTTAAATAGTGTAATAGTGTAATTTTAAACTCATAAAAAGTGTTAACTTAACACTTTGTATTTTGCTGTGTGTGGTCTGTAAATCATTTCTTCCACAGCTGATCAATGTTTTTAGCATTAGATAAAAAACTTTTTTATAAATTTGGACTGAAGTTGATCACATGAGATGAGAGGCCCCGCCCAGGTTAGGTTAGAGTTAATCATCCTGACCTAACCCCACCCCTGACCACCCATCACAGTATTTACAGACTCACTTTGAACAGTTTTAGGCAGAACATCCTGATTATCTCCTGTTTTCATTTCCTGTTGGACAGTTTTCTACCCAAAGTGGGCGGAGCCAGCTCCTCTTGATCAGCGAGCTGTCAAAGTCCTTAAACACTGGCTCTAATATAAAATGTGTTTCCATGAAAACCAGCTTCATAACAGAGAAGCTCAGACAGATACTGGATCTCTGAGGGTCCAAAGGTTTTACTGGACCAGATTCCAGCTGATGGGGGTCTCTGCTTCGGGAAATGTTTACATCAAACAACAATCTATGTTTTCCGGTATGGTGCGCGACGCTGTGTCTTCTGAATAAATGAAAATGATTTAACGCAGTTGTTTATACTTTTAGCAGCTCTTTTTAT
>NW_013953373.1:148727-150148 GCF_001266775.1 Austrofundulus limnaeus
GTTTTTGGGGTGGTAATTATGCTAATCTCCTCTCACGTGCACGAGCAGCTGGATAGAACAGGTGAATTTACGCAGCTCATTTACACACTTTRCCTGAAGATAGAAGAGTTTGTTGAATCTGACGTGACATGTTCGTACGAACCCTTTGTACGAACAAAAGTAAGAGAAATTTATCTGATTAACCTAATCTCACACAAACAGATGAACAAATCTGAGATTAGAGACACGAAGCGTTTGCTGCTAAAAAAAATGGATGAAGTTTTTACTCATCAGGAAAYTGTCTTTATGACGTCCTGAAATTAATTCTCAGGTTTTTTCTGGCTAACCACGTTAGCTGCTAACAACACATGGTGTGTTCATCAGAAATAAAAAGTTTATCTTTAATCTCTCCTGTAAACATGTCCTCACTTGACGTCTGATGGAAAAACAACAGTGTAAAATCAAACTGCTGACTCAGGAGAAAGCTGACTGCTTTATTCTAATTATGAGTTTAATTTGATCCAAACACTGCTAGCATGAATGCTACATCATCAAGCTAATAGTTTCATTTGTCACACACACACACGGGCTAGTTCAGCTATCTTTATGGGGACGATGCATTGACTTCTTTCTACAGCCTAACCCTGACCACCAACAGCATTCCCCCGTGGGGACTTAGGTACCAGCTGGTCCCCACAAGTAGGTGTGTATGCCTTGGTCTCCACATATACAGAATACCAACCCACTCACACACACACACACACACACACACACAGGGAGTGTGTGTTCTTCCTGCTAAAGCATGAGCTGATATTCAGAGCTGGAACCTAAACTGATGAGCTTCAGCAGAACCCAGAACCACGTTCTGTTCTGGTATCAACTGAGCCCGGATCAGAACCCCTGTCCTGTTTAAATCAGCTGAGTTTTACTGGTTCTACTGACAGCTGACCCAGGTGGAGGGACTAGAACCGAGAGACCATGTTAGGAGCTTATAGACTGGAGGGGTCAAAGGTCACAGAGACACARACGCAGTGCCACACATCACCTCGGCCCATCATCTCATCATAAATAATCCTGGACCAACAGAACCAAAGGACCTGGATCAGACTCTAAAGCAGAAAACCAGTCAGACAACTTGTTGAAGGTTCTGCTCCCTCAGTAAGGTTCAGGTTCTGTTGGACCCTGTTTGAGTTCTGTGGTTCCAGGTCTGCAGCTCGGTTCTGTCTGACAAAAAGAGTCCAAACTAAACTGACAGAACATCAGGACCAGGTTCAGCTGCAGAAAACAAACCAGAACCTGTTCTGGTTTCATCAGAACCCAGTCTGAAACAGAACCCAGTCTGGTTTCATCAGAACCCGGTCTGAAACAGAACCCAGTCTGGTTTCATCAGAACCCGGTCTGAAACAGAACCCAGTCTGGTTTCATCAGAACCCGGTCTGAAA
>NW_013953373.1:153086-155245 GCF_001266775.1 Austrofundulus limnaeus
CTGTTTTTCAAAGTTTAAATTCAAATTTTAAAGTTTTTATTTACTTTTTAATTTTTTGGTTCAACACAACGATTTACAAACTTATTAAGTGTGTTTAAAACTTCTGCACAGAAACCCCCGGGGTCCAGAGCTGCTCCAGGACCGGGTTCTGCCGGACCCGGGGTCCAGAGCTGCTCCAGGACCGGGTTCTGCCGGACCCGGGGTCCAGAGCTGCTCCAGGACCGGGTTCTGCCGGACCCGGCTCCAGTCCGCAGCGCTGCAGCCTCGGACCTTCAGGCCGCCTCCAGAGGCTCCTGACCCGGTCAGAGCGGCGGACTGGAGCCGGGCTGAAGGACCACCTGGAGGTCTCTGGTCCACCTCCAACAGAAGGTTCTACAGACGGACGGTTCCCAACAGAACCTCTGAGATCCAACTCAGCGTTCAGAGAACGCACAATCCGGCAGAACCGGATCCAGATCCAGCGGAGGCCCTCCGGAGCCGAACCAGGATCTGCACCTGACGGTCTGAGCGCAAACTGGGTCCAACAAAGCCAGAATCAGAACCAAAGGTTCTGTTGATCTGATCAATTGTTTGAATTAGAACAGTTAGCTACAATAATAAAATTCTTTTGGACCTCAGGAACCGGACAGAACCCGCCGGAACCTGGTTTTATTTTCGCTCCGGGCGCGCGGCGCAAACAGAAGCGCAGCGTCATCCGCGCGCAGACCGTCAGAACCGAGCCGGTTCCGAGCGGGCCTGGTCCGTCCTCTGTGCGCGGATCTGCCCGGCTCCATGTGGACCCGGTTCTGATGGGTCCACGTTTGAAGCGTCAGGATGAGGAGGAGCAGAGACCTTTTTTTATTAAACATGGTTCTGGTTCTGGTTCCACCTGAACCCAGACCGGTTCGGTCAAGCTCTCCAGGCAGCGGACCCGGACCCGGACCCGGACCCGGACCGGACCCGGACACTTACTTGGTGTTGGTCGTGTTCCAGTAGATGGACTCCAGGATGAGCGGCCGGACCAGGTCCAATCTGAACAGAACCAGAACTCCGAAACAAACATATCTCCACAGCGTCATGGTGAGCRCGGATCCGCCTCAGAACCGCGTCAGTCCACTCAGAACCGAACCAAACAGAATCAGAACAAATGTCCAGATTAGATCCTGATCCAGCGCATCCGAACCGAACCACGAGCCCCCGCTCAGAACATCTCCAGAGGACAGACCCGGGTTCACTCAGACCCACTCAGATCCATGATCCTCCTCAGCGGAACACAAATAGATCCGTCAGGAATCCAGAACCAGAACCGGGACGATATTCCGCTCTCAGCTGCAGGGGGAGGTGACGGCGGCACCGGGATGAAACAATGAGGTTCGGGTGGACGAACAGAACCAGATGATCAGATGTGTGAAGGATGACAGGAACCAAACGGGCCGGGATGAAAGAACTTCTCATACTAAACAGGTCCAGGTCCCAGAAACAGGTCCAGCTGCTCAGAACTCGACTCGGTCGGGTCCCGCGGGTCCGGACCCGCAGCTTCGGTCCCTCCGGTTCTCAGGCGCGCGCACAGTGAGCTGCTGCTCCCGAACCTGCAGCAGAGGAACTGCGGCTGGGACTGACGAGCAGGAGCTGGGTCTGCGCAGGCCCCGCCCACAAAGACAGAGCCCCGCCCACAGCTGCAGCTGATTGGTCGCTCCGCGGGAGAGTTCAGGAACCTCAGCTGTCAATCAAAGGAAACTCCTCAGAATAAATAAATGTTTTTAATGAAATATTTCATAAATACATATAGTTTTATTTTTATTGTTTTTATTTTTCTGTTTTAGACACAAAAACACTTTGTTTGTTTGTTTGTTTGTTTGTTTGTTTGTGTTTGTTTGTTTGTAAACAACAGCAGAAAACTCTGGTTCTGATTGGTTCACCTGCTCAGGTGTCTTTATCTGTATAGGTTAAAGAAATGTTTTGGTTCTGATTGGACTCATCAGAACCGCAGATGGACTCAGAGCCGAACCTTCAGTCTGAGCTCATTGGTGGACCCACAGCGCCCACCAGAGGATCAGAACTGAATAATTCTTTAAAAAAAAACTGATTTTATTTCTGTTTCAAATAAAAAATAATCCATCTATTAACTACAGAGCCCTCAGGTCACTCAGGGTTCACAGAACCAGAACCAGAACCAGAAC
>NW_013953373.1:157802-159631 GCF_001266775.1 Austrofundulus limnaeus
GAATAAATTTGTACGACACTCTGAATAAAGAATAAATTTGTACGACACTCTGAATAAAAGAATAAATTTGTACGACACTCTGAACAAAGAATAAATTTGTACGACACTGAATAAAGAATAAATTTGTACGACACTCTGAACAAAGAATAAATTTGTACGACACTCTGAATAAAGAATAAATTAATCCTTTGTGTTCAGATGAAGTTATTAACTCAGCTGGTTTCTTGGAGCTGGAAGCAGCAGGACTCTGTGGAGCTCCGAGGCTGAGGAGGAGCAGCTCTGATGGGTCAGCAGAACCACAGTGAGTCCTGGAGGCTCCAGAACCGAACACACGACTTCTTTACTTGTTAATGTGCTGAAAGTTTTAACTCTTTAACCCAGAAAACTTTTTACAGTTTGAACTAAAGAAGTGACTTATTTAGAAATGACTTCCTGTCTGATTGGACCTGAGCAACTGAACCAGAACACTTCACATGACCACWAACATGTCATTATTTCAGCTATGTTCATGTTTTAAGACAAGAAAGTTTATTTAATTATAAAAGAATAAATGTAGATCTGATCCTTTAATAAGCTGATTATAATAAAGTCAGGGTCCACCAGCAGCAGCAGGTTGAGCTTTAAACAAACACAAAGCATCAGACGATCATTTACCGAGTTTATTGATCCGGTCAGTCCCTTCACAAACAGGGGGCGGGGTCAAAGTTCACATGACAAATTTAAGATTCCACAAAATAAAGTTAATATACCCACCTGATGCCAGCCACACACACACACACACACACACACACACACACTCACACACTCTCTCTCACACACACACACACACACACTCTGACCTCCACCTGGTCTTACCTGGACGTCTCCTCTGAGCGGCGTGTTAATTTAATGAGGGACAGAACAGGCAGGAAGTCCAAACTAACTGCACCTGTCCATCATTCAGACTTCTGTTAATCAGGGATCACTGTGATAACAGGACAGTTTGGACAGAGGACAGTACACATGAGCCGGACCTGTCCTCCGTCCTGAACCACAGGCAGCTCAGGAGTCCAGACCCGGTTCCTGCAGAGGACAGGYCCTGTGAGACGGATCCAAAGGGGGCGGGACTCCTGAGCGGTCTGAGGCTGTGCACAGGGAGCAGGACCTCCAGTCTGATACAGAAAGGTTCATGTTGACCACTGTTAAGACTTACAGGTCAGGAACATCAACTACATGAAAAGTCCCTAAAAGAGAAAACAAAACAAACATGTCTGTGCAGTCTGAGGGGGCGGAGCTTCCCCAGTTCACACGCTGAGCTCCAGGCCCCGCCTCCTCTAGCACTTCCAAAACGAAGCGAGCGCTCTGCAGTGGGCGACGAGGAGGGGGGAGGAGGGGCGACACCTTCAGAAGGAGGGGAGGAGGGGGGAGTCATTCTGTGGCCTTCAGGGAGAAGGACAGCTTGGGTCTGGACTTGCCCCTGCCCAGGATGATTTTCTGCTCCTCCTTCTGCTGCCTCTGACGGTCCTGCTCCAGCTTCATGCGCTCCTCGTGGATCTTTCTCTGCTCCTCCACGATACGCAACTGCTCCTCAGCCTGGAGGGGGGGCAGAAATGTTTAACACAGAGGTCACATGTCAGCAATATCTGATCACTGGAGCAAACACACACAAACACACAGGTAAACTAACAATAACACAACCAGTACAGGAGGCTTCAAACAGCTGTGAAACATCTGGATCAGTTCCAACATGAACTGTACAGCTGTGAAACATCTGGATCAGTTCCAACATGAACTGTACAGCTGTGAAACATCTGGATCAGTTCCAACATGAACTGTACAGCTGTGAAACA